>NW_028327172.1:201409708-201716690 GCF_987537825.1 Furipterus horrens | reverse complement strand
TTGCTCTTGTTTCTTTAAACACTGAATCAAGATAACTATTATTGTTAATGTCATTTTGTTGTTTTCACCTTGCTGGCACCAATGACTCATTAACACCAAAATGACCAGTATAAAGTAGGCATTTTAAATTAAAATAATTATTTACCATTATTGAAAACCATCTGTGTCTAATAGAGCCTATTTTCTGTGTGATTTATAAACATCATACCATTGTAGGTTTACCAAAAGGCTGTGCTATGTGTGGTTTTATTGTCCCCATAAAAAGACTAAATACATTGTCCCAAGTGACACATACGGTGACAGTAGGTCACTTTAACTCAAACATTCTAAATGCAGTAGCCATATTCTCCACCACAACGGTCTGCTGCTTATCATCAATATCTACATATTGCCTGAATTAAATATCTTTCTTCTGCATTAACTTTATTCTTTCTAATGAATTATAGTATTTTCCAAGTTTTGTTTAGGTAGTTTAATTTTGACAAGAGAAGTTGCATATACAGGGGCGGGCAAAAGTAGGTTAATAGTAATAACAATGTAACCATAAATAAATAATAATGCAAAGTTAAACTGTTTTGTGTACTCACAACTGTAAACCTACTTTTGCCCACCCCTGTACTAACATAGTTCAGATTTATGTTTTGGTTGATACTATTAGATCTTTCTAAATTGGGTAGAATTTTCCCAGGATATATGGGACACTATAAAGAGGCACACAATTTGGATTTCAGCCTAAATGCAAACACTGGTTTAAACGGACGTTAAATATTAGTGTTAAACATTAAAAACACTCTGAGACCAGTAATGAAATCTCATAGGAAACCTGACATTGAGTTGTAATCAGATACAAACTCTTCAAATACATCATTAAAAGTGTAACTGATTGTGGTTTTGGTTAAAGAGGGCTATTGCAGGCAGATACATTAGCATAGATGGTCATTAAAGTGATGGCATGCATATTACATTTCCTAAATTATTTTAAGTATAATTATACATTATTTTACAGATATTTTAAAAAGCAACAATAATTAAATCAGTTTGCTAAAGAAAGATATTCTTTAAAACCATAGCTACCCAAACCTATTTTGCCTCTTTGTTTTCTTTCAAGAGGAGATACTTAAGTTGGCAAGAACTAAACAAATATCAGTAATAGGAAATTAAAACCTGTGATTTGTGAGATTATAGGCAAGGTCTTGGTTGCTTAAAATCAGTTAGTTCTAGTATATTAGTTCTGAGGATTTCCCTTCCAGGGAAATCTGAAAACTTCTCATAGATGAGATCACCAAGTGGCTATCAGTAAGCTCCCAGAAGTGGTGAATAATGTCCTGAAAGACCGGCAATTAATAAATATTGTCCTGTTCGTTTTTTTTTTTTTTTTAAGAAAGCAGAAGGTAGTAACTTTTTTTCTCTATAAAAAGTGCATCTTCCACAATCAGAATAAATAAACTACTGATGTGGTAGTTTAGGTAAACTATAAAAGGAAACAATGATCACTGAAACCATTAAATCATCACCAAAAACAAACAGACGGTTTTTTCTTTTTCTTTTGCACAGTTGTTTATCTGGTAGCTCAGGAAATGTTTTATGACACCTGAGAGACTGGCATGACGCTCTCACCATTTTTGCTATATTTGCGTAGCATAGTTATTATTATTTCCTTATATATTTCCTTAACTGAACTCATTTTTGTGTTTACTTAAATAAAGTATTTAAAAAGAAAACTGATCGAGTGAAAAAGGTGAATGTTAAAAGGAAGAAGAAAAAAGCAGGTCTTAAAAGAAAACGTACTTCAGTCAGATGCAGAAGATACTTTTACAATGTCAGCAGCAGCTCAAAAGAAATGGGTCTGACTATGACAGATGTCCCAAGGAACCCAGAGCAAGAACTGCCAGGCAGATAAAGGGAACAGAAAAGGAGCAACTAATATGGAGCTATCTGGTAGATATACGAGAAAGAAGAGAGTACAGTCATGGGCAGAGAATTTGGACTAAGAATAGAAGTAAACAGGGCAGGGATCTTCCAATATTGCATTACAAGATCAATTAGGCAAAAGCCTACTTAAGGGAGTAGCAGGAAAGCCATTGTTCCTCATGAGAATACTTCCTAAAATTGAACATGTCTTATTTTGGAGTTAATATTTGGGTGTACGAGTTGTTAAACTATGAAGAGAGATATTAAAGGAAGCTGTGTGAACACGGGACTCTGAGATAGACCCATTTTGCATCTATTCTAAGAATGCCACATTTCAAAATCTATTTGACCCTTCATCTACCCAAGGCATAGGCTTTACCCTGCATTCTTCTACATGGCCTTAGAATGTGGCTCAGTGTTGGGTGCTGAGTTAGTGATGTCAAGCAAAAAGGGGCACTGCTGGCTGAGAGGTGTCTGCAGCTACAGAAACAGCAACAAGGATGAGAGCTCATGTGTTGGAAAGATTTCAGGAGGGAAAGCCTGAGACCAGAGATCAGAGCCAAGGGGCAGCCCATAGATGAGGCTAAAGAGGTTGAGAGGGGACTCATGGGGCTGAGAGCCAGAAACAACCACTATGAAAAAGAAGCAGAAGTGATATAAAGGGGACCCAGCTATGAGAGGTGAGAGATGACTGGAGGCTCCATAATTGGTGCCATTTGAAAAGCAGGGACTCAGGGACTTACATTTGGGGCCAGAAGCTGGGGAAAGGGTGCAGCTGAGCTCACACCACATAGACCGCCGAGAGAGGAACAGACAATTACAGAGAAGCAGTCATGCAGGTGGCCGCTCTCAGGCACTGCATAGATTGTCCTACTGCAGTGATTTTTGTAACTTTTTCATGTCATGGCACACATAAACTAATTACTACAATTCTGGGGCACACCAGAAAAATATATTTTTGGGTGTTCTGACCAAAAAATAGGTGTGATTTTGATCCATTCACACCAGATGGTTATTATTGTGTTGGCTGTTGTCATTTTTTTATTTACCAATCTAAGGGAAAAGAGGTCAGTGCCCCTGACAATATAATCAGGTATTGCATGTTTACAAAATTCTTGCAGCACACCAGTGTTCCTGCTGTAACACACTAGTTAAAAGTTGCTGTCCTACTGGACAGGAGGCTTCCCAAGTGCTATGTTAACTCATATGAAAAATACATGTTGAAAACTTTAGCTGGGCCTATAATAATCCATTGTTATACTATGAAATAAAGACACTTGGACTTTACAATAGGATAGTTAGAGAAATATATAATGTTCCCAGAAAAATTGGACTGATATATTGATTAGCATATAGTCACAGAGAAGAAAAGAAAGCACTTGTTATTTTAGCAGAGGTAACTAAAATAAAAAAAAAAAAAACTAGTTGAATGTGTATTGGAGAAATCAAAACTCAAAAAGGGAAACGCTGAGGTATTACATTCCTAGGAATATTAGCGGGTAACATTTTTAGGAATGGAAAAATATAGTGAACATTTTTAGGTTGTTAGAAACTAGAAGCTGGAGAAGAGGCCCCATGGAATTAGGCACCAGATTTTTGAGGAGGCGATGCTGTAAAACAGGTGTTGATGTCTCAGAAACATGAAAAAGAAGCTTGTAGAGCTAGAACTCAAACCTCTGAGGATGAAGTGACAATGGCTGATGCCAGCACCTTTGAGGGGACACAATGAGGCCAATTTTGAGAGTGTTGAAAGTTCCACTGAACCCAACTGCTGCTGGAATCAACTCCTGCTGTCTCCGTGAAAGTCTCTTATTGGGATGATACAAAATTCAAGTAAACAGAAACAAATTATTTCTCATCTCCTCTTGACTTCTAATTTTCTCAGCTCTTTCTGTTGGCAAAGGAACAAGGTAATTTTCACTCCCAGAAATAGCTTCACACACACACACACACACACACACACACACACACACACACACACACACACACTTTCTCTCTCTCGCTCTCTCTCTCTAACGCCAGAAGAACAGAGAGAACAAAACCATAATAACAGTCAAATTTGAAACATTTCACAATTGCTTACTCAAGATTTCTGTTCTCAGGCCTTTCCTCTTTGAAATATTCATAAATTTCAGTGATACCACGGTTGACATTATAACTGTATACGACTCAAATATGGAGGTTTTTCTTTTCATGATATTCATAACAGAAAAGATCCATTAGTGTTCTTGATGGAGTAAAAGACCTTAACATTTTCCTAATGAAGGAGTACAGAGCAAATAAAAAATCCAAAACCGTCTAAACTTGGAAAGCAACTTCTGACTGTTAAGTGAATAAAAGTCAGAAGAGTGAAGTGACTGGCAGATAAGGTTGCATAATTCTGCATTTTACTGCTGTTTGCCTTAGTGGCATGATTATGGTAGCCAATATATATTGAGTATATATTCTTTGTGCTAAACACCATGCACAATACTTTACAAGCATTATTTTATAAAAACATACCCACAGACTTTTTATGGTAGATTCAATTAGCATCTCCATTTTTTTTCTATGAGGAAATAGAAGTTTAAAATGGATTAAGTATTGGGTTGGCCAAAAATTTTGTTTGTTTTTTTTTCTGTGAGTTGGTTCTAGTAGTGCTTCTCTGTCTTTAACTTCATTTGAAAAAAATGTTGTTAGATTGTATTATGACAGCTGTCATATCAGTGTGCATTTAAAAAAAACATATGAAAATTGGTGAATTTTCGTGTAAGCATTTTAATATTGAAGATGGAAGAAAACTTAACATTTTTTTGCGTATTATTCTTTATTATTTCAAGAAAGGTAAAAACATAACTTAAATTTAAGAAAATATTTATGCAGCATATGGAGAAGGTATTGGGACTGATTGCGAAGTTTTGTGCCAGAGATTTCTTGCTGAACAATGCTCAGTGGTTGGGGAGAACAAGTTGATAGTGACCAAATAGAGTCATTAATTGAGAACAATCAATGTTATACCATGTGGGAGATAGCCAACATACTCAAAATATCCAAGGTAATAAAGTTATTGGTGAAAATTAAAAAATGTGTCTTTTATCTTACAGAAAAAAACTAAATGGATTTTTTTTGCCAACCCAATATTTGCCTAAGCTTACAGAATAAATGGTAGGAGGATTCAAATCTAACTTTATGTCAAATACTTATTAGTATGGTATATACCCATGGTAGACACCATCCAAATGTATCCATGTCCTAATACCTGGAACCTGTGACTAGGTTACCTCACATAATGATAGAGATTTTTCAGGTGTGATTCAAACCTGGAGATGGGGTTATTATCCTGGATCATCTGAGTGGACACCGAAGTCCTTGTAAGTTAAACAGGAAGGCAGAAAAGTTAGTATCAGAGAAGCAGACTTGTAACATTGTGGTGTGATAAAGACCAGTTGGTTATTGATGGCTTGAAGATGAAAGAGACCACTAGCTAAAGAATGCAGGCAACCTCTGAAACTGGAAAAGACAATGAAACTATTTCTCCTCTAAAATTTCCAGGAGAAATTCAGCCCTCCAAACTGACACCTTAATTTTGGTAGAGTGAGACACAGTTTAAGTTTCTGACCTTCATAATTGTAAGAAAATATGTTTATGTATTTTAAGCCACTGAGTTTGCAATAATTTGTTACAGCTTCGATCAGAAAGTGATCAGTATCTTTTTACTACAGGGAAAATGACCATCCTATTCTCCTGCTCCTAACAGATGAGAAATAGTGTTCTCTAATATGCAGTACATCTCTTTAAAAAAAAAAAAAAAGACAAACTGATAAACATCCGGAGGAGACATAAAATAAGCTGTTGCTGGTTTGCTTAGACAAATTGATTTCTTTCTTTCTAACATTCCACATATGATGGCAAATCTTGTCAGCTCTGACTTTCACATATATCTGGGATCCACTTCTCCCCATATCTCCCTAATCCACCTGATGTCACCACCATTTTCTCATTGGATCATCGCGGTAGCTTTCCAAATGTCCGCTCTGAATCGTATCTTAACCCTTCAGCTTCTTTTCAATTGAGTAGCTAAAGTTATCTTGTTGAAACAAAAGTAATTTACTACCTTTCCACTTACTCAAATCCACCTTTACATTTTTGTGACTGTTGATTTATATGAAACTATGACTTTTGTACATTTATTTAGTAGGTTGTTATTTTACTAAAATTGATACAGTTTTCATATTGATTGTTTTGTTTCCAGAAATTTAATCATACTAACTTCAAACAGATATTTTGTCTTTTTGCTTAAAAGTATTATGCTTCTGAATGCTTCATCTTGTCTAATTGCAATGGCTAATACCTCAAGTACACTATTAAATAATGGTGCAGAGAGTTGGATTATTTGTCTATTTATTATTTGTGAGAAAATCTCATGTTTCCCCTGATAACTAAGATACGGGCTGTCAGCCCAACACACATCTTTCAACCCAAATGCCAGCTAGCATTCAACAGTTCTTATCAATTCCTATTTTATGAGTATTTTAAATTTGAATAGCTGTTGACATGATGACATATCTTCTTAATATCTATAGAAGAAAAACTACAGTTTTCCTTTTTAGTTCCATTCATCTGAATATATAATATTATTGGAATTTCTGTTATTTAACTATCTTTTCATTCCTCGAATAAATTGTACTTGCTCATGATATATTACACTTTAAAAAAAGTATACTTTATTGATTATGTTGATACAGTAGTCCCAGTTTTTTCCCCTTTGCTCCCCTCTTCCCAGTACCTCCCTTCCCTCCAGCAATCCCACACCCCTTAGTTCATGTCCGTGGGTCATGCATATAAGTTCTTTGGGTTCACCCTTTTCTATATTATTCTTAACTCCTCCCTAATTTGTACCTACCAATTATGCTTCTTAGTCCCTGCACCATTTCTCCATTTTCCCCTCCCAGCTGATAACCCTCCAAATGATCCCCACACCTATGATTCTGTTTCTGTTTTGGTTGTTTGCTTAGTTTGTTTTTACTTTTTAGATTCAGTTGCCGATAGTTGTGAGCTTGTCATTTTAATGTTCATAGTTTTTCATCTTTTTTTTTTCTTAAATAAGTCCCTTTAATATTTCATATAATAATGGCTTGGTGATGATTAACTCCTTTAGCTTTAACTTGTCTGGGAAGTACTTTATCTGCCCTTCCATTCTAAATGATAGCTTTGCTGGATAGAGTAGTCTTGGTTGTAGGTCCTTGCTTTTCATCACATTGAATACTTCTTGCCAGTCCCTTCTTGCCTGAAAAGTTTCTTTTGAGAAATGAGCTGATATTCATATAGGCACCCCTTTGTAGGTAACTCTCTGCTTTTCTTTCACTGCTTTTAAGATTCTCTCTTTATCTTTTACCTTTGGCATTTTAATTACGATGTGTCTTGGTTTGGTCTTCCTTGGGTCTAGCTTGTTTGGGACTCTCTGTGCTTCCTGGACTTGTATGTCTATTTCCTTCACCAAATTTGGGGAGTTTTTCTTCATTATTTTTTAACATAAGCTTTCGATTTCTTGTCCTTCTTCTTCTCCTTCTGGCACCCCTATGATTCAGATGCTGGCAGGTTTTAATTTGTCCCAGAGGTTCCTAAGCCTCTCCTCATTTTTTTTTCAATTCTTATTTCCTCATTTTGTACTGGTTGACTGTTTTTTTCTTCCTTATATTCCAAATCATTGATTCAAACCCTGGTTTCCTTCTCTTCACCATTAGTTTTATGTGTATTTTCCTTTGTTTCATTTAGCATAGACTTCACTTCTTCCCTTATGTGTTTGCCATACTTAAGCATATCTGTCAAGTCTGTGAGCATCTTTATCACCAGAGTTTTGAACTCTACATCTATTAGGTTGTCTATCTCCTCATTTCTTAGGTTGGCTATCTCCTCATTGCTTAGTTCTCCCACTGGAATCTTGATCTGTTCACTCTTTTGGGCCATACTTCTCTGTCTCCTCATCTTGACAGGGTCTAGTGTTTATTTGCCTCTGTGTCTTAGGTAGAGCTGTCACACCTGTTATGTTGTAAGGGGCAGAGCCTTAGATATTCATCAGTATGTGTGACCCATTTCACCACATTGTAGAGCTGTGTGTCGGGGGAGGGTTCTGAGAGGGAACAATGACTCTTGCTCAGAACTTGCACATTTTTCAGGCACTTCTCCCACTTCCTGTATGGGACTGGCATCTCTCTAGCTGTTGCTCTGGCCATTGTTCCCTGAGTGGGTGGATCTGTGGACATTCTAGGACCATGGGGGCCCTTGCAACAAGTGTACTCTGCTGAGAGACTGGCGGTTTCTGCCTCCGCCCCAACCCCCACTGGTCTGCACAGTCAGAAGCAATGAGGCTTTACTTTCCCTGGCTCTGGAACTGTGAGCTGTGAGGACTGTCTGGTGCTGGGAGTGCTCCACAGGTGTCCCTCCTGACTTTATAAGAGATGTGACTGCACTCTCTGCCAGCCTGCTGCCACCACTGCTGCTGCCACCACCACACTGCATCCTCTCCACCCCAGATCCGTCCCTCTTACCTGGCTGGATGAGTATTTCTTCTTTATATCTTTGTTTACTGGACTTCCATGCAGTTTGATTTTCTGGAACTTCTGGTTGTCTCTAGTTTTGAGGTAGTTGTATTTCTTCTTAGTTGTGGAGGGAGAGGCAATGTGTCTGTCTAGGCCTCCATCTTGCAGGGATAGGTGATATATTACACTTTTAATGCACTTTAGAATTCTCTTTGCTAACATTCGATTTAAGATTTTTACATTGATATACACTAGGAATATTGGTCTGTAGCTGATTCTTTTATTGCACTCTTTATCAAGTTTGGATAATAAAATTACACTCATTTCATAAAAGAAAGTTATAATTTCATCTTTTTTATGCTCTAGAAAAATTTAAGTATCACTGGAACTGTTGCTTTTAAGGTTAAAATCCTTTTTCTGTGAGATTTCCTAATTTATCTCTTTTTTTTAATTATGGCATTTGGTCAGTATTAATAAATTACAAATTTCCAGATATTTATCCATTTTATCTAATTTCCTAAATTTATGTGTATAAGGATATAACAAAAGAATCTCTAAGAAAATTTATTTTCTGTTTCCACATTATTTAACCTTTGTCATTCCTAAATCATGTACTTGAGTGTTTTTGTAACAAGTAGTATTCTAACTTTTTAATTTTTCAAAAGTGGCTTTTTGAAAAAGTTTACTTTTATTGTTGCTTTATTTCCTAACACCAATGTGGAATTTTTCTTCACTTGTTTTCCACCAACTTTTCTGTTTAAATTATTTCTAGTTCTCTTTATGGAAATTGTGTGGTTTATTTGTATTATAATTATTACTAACAATGTTATTATTGTTTTAAAAGTTTGCAATTCTCCTTTGACCAATGAGTTGTTTTTACAAGTGGAATTTTTTTTCTGTTAATATTTTATTGTGTTTTGGTCAGGAAGGGATATTTTTATTATTTGTCTTCTATGGACTTCATTGAAGCTAACTTTGTGGTGGATATGATCAATTTCATAAACAATGCATATGTAGGTTGCATTTATTACCTATTTTCAAGTGTTATATTTTTAACATGTATTTATGAATTATGATGGTGAGAGGAGGGATTGATTACAAAAAGGCAGCATGAGGTAATGTTTTGGGGTGATCAAACTGTTCTGTATCTTGTTTACAGTAGTGATTACAAAAGTATTCTTTCGCCAAATTTTATAGAACATAGAAAAATGAGTGAGTTTAGTAAATATAAATTAATTATAAAAAGTAACATAATATTATAAGAAGTGAAATCTTTCAAGATCTATTTTTTATTCCCCTTTTCACTTCAACTGCTCAGTTCAACCTCTATGCCTCCATGCCAGAGCAGTCTATATAGAAACACATGACTACTTTTACTATTTCAGTTTTTTAATTCCATTGCCCTATTTATGCTTCTGTTTTGCTTTTCACGGATGAATCCCCACACCCCCCTTTCTACTAATTGATAGAAAAAAATTTTGTTAATCTTTTCATGTATCATCCCAGCCAAAACCTCTCCCACCTCCCAGACCAGGTGAGATGACTTTCCTGTAACTTTCATATATACTGCTGACATTTCTCTTATACTGTGTATTTTAGTGAATTGTACTTGTTTACTTTATGGAACACTCATCAAAGGAAACCAGTTCATTTATTGTCAGTGCCTTACTCAGTGATAGAAGGGAAAAGACATTTGAGAGAAATATTTTGGATAACCAATAGTGAATGATAACGAATAATGAAAGACATTATTTGGCACCTGATATTTACAACCTACCTCCCCCATAAAAAACCCAAACCACTTAAAAACATTTTTTTTTTCTTAAGAACAAAAATTATGTACTATATACCCACATGATATGTAAACACTTTCCAACTCTCAATTTTAGGGCTGAACCATCTGAATCACATATTTTTCTATTTTTCCTCTAAGGCCAAGATCAGAAGAGTAAATTATCTACTCTAAGATAAATAGGTTATTTTTGTGGTTTTGGAAATGCCTAATTCAGAGACACACTTCTAAATTCGATCTAAACTTTAACTCATTTATGTATTTATTGAAAAACTTGTCAGGTTCATAGATAAATTTTCAATCTTCATTTTGTATGTTTCTGACCATGCTCCCAGACTATAGAATTTCAGCAGAAGATATTGGGTCCCCACATATGTTGGTAGGAAGTGATGTTTCTTAATCATTTATACTTTTAAAAGCTCTAATTCTGGGTCACTAAAGTTATAAACCAAGGTCAACACTGAAGATCAGTAGAGTGTTCTTTACTTTCTAACTTCGTTGCAAATTGATTCAGGCAACTTTGAACTTCATCAACAATCATAACTTCTCTTTGTCCATATTTAATTAGCTTGTAACAACAAAACTGGTATGCTAATATTTTTATTTGATATCATAAAGTTTTAATATCTTAGAATTAAAAAAAAACAATTTTTTCAAGTAGCATCTCTAACACAGAGGGGTGTGTGTGTGTGTGTGTGTGTGTGTGTGTGTGTGCACATGCACAACTAATTATATGGAGTGAAGAGATACATACATAGATGTGAAACAAGACCTTAGCCTTTTTAACTTCAGTAAACATGCAAGGAAAAAAAGACTATGATTTTACTCTCAGAAAACACTAATAAAAAGAGTCTAGTATGCTAAACATAATAGAGTGCTACATATAACTTAATATTTTAATTTTTAAAACTATGCATTCTTTAATTTAAATACCGTATAAAGCATTAACTCTTCCATGTGTCCACTTGTGCCATTTTGATGATAACATCTGAATAGAGAATATATTTACCAATCATCTTTGAACACTTTCACATCTTTGCTTAATTAAAAACAAATAAAGACAAAGAGAAGAAGATATTAAATTGAGTTGAAAATTTATAAACTACATATATGGAATGTGTGTGAGGGTAACTTTATGAGCATGTCCAATACTAGGCATCTTGAAAATTCAAGGTAACCTTAACAAGAATTAATAAGTAGAACAGGAAACCAGCACAAACCCTCCCTCTTGGCTGCAAGCTGTTAATAGTGTTTTAACAATATTACTCATAACAAAATAATAAAAACTACATTTCTAACTATGTAACAAATTCTCTATGAATTGATTACTACTTATGTTTTCAAATATCATTTCTAAGTAGAATACACACAGAGAGAAAAGAATTGTCCTCATTGTTAAGCTAACATTCACTCATCCTTTATCTTACTCTCCTATCAATTAGGATGCTTCTGGTAATATGCAGCATAATACCTGATAAAATGGAGGGTTAGATAATTTGGTATCCCAGTTATTTTATGTTTGATAGTTTTTCTACAATTCTCTAGACCAACTTTAGATTCATAAAATGGCAGGTGCAGATCCAAAAATTACAACTTTCTGAACAGCTTACAAAGACCAGAAAGGAAGAGAATAAAGAAGTCTATTCCTGTTGAGTCTCTTGTCTTAAGAGAATATCTTTCCCAAAAGTTTCACCCCCAACTCGCAGGGAACTCCATCACTTTCCCATTACATCTAATTGGCTTTAACTAGTTCACATTTCTACACTTACATTAGTTTCTTAAAAATTGAATGACATTTCTATGCTTTATCTAAAACATTTGGCTTTGATCAGTTATGGTTTATCACCTATTGCTAGAAAAAGAATCCAAATTCACTGAGAACTTTGACAGCCTCATAGTTTGAAACTCACTTTCATACTTACACTTTTATTTTTGTCTTTGTTCCTTAGTATTACTTTCTCTGGCATAATTTCTGTTTCTAAATTCTTATTCTCTATCAGTTCTCCAAGAAACACATTAAATAGGATGGGTTATGTAAGAGATTTATTAGGAATAAAACATGTGAAAGATAAGAGTAGGTAGGAAAAGCTTTCAGACCACAGTGCAGATATGACACCTTTTAAAAGTGAGAGAAAAAAGAATTTGATAGAAAAAATCCACAGACCACAGGTAAGTCTGAGAAGTCCCCACCAAGCTGAGGAGGAGACCTTAAACAAAGGTGCCTATTGAAAGGATCCTGCACCAGGCAGGACTGACACTTCTATAGTACTCCCACTGTTCTCAATCACTGATGGGTTGTAGGATGAGGAGAAGCCTAGTCTTAGTATCAACACCATGGTTTTTCCAAGGGGCAGAAGCTGTTAGAAGCTGTCAGTCCACTATGTTGCGCTGGAAGTTACCTAGATGAAGATCAAAACAGGGCACCCTCTCAGCCACCACAGCTCACCCCTTGTCCTGCACTCTACCCACATTTGGGAGCAGCTAGTTCATGAGTTCCCTAAGGGGAAACTTGAAAGAGAGGAGTTAGTGAGGTGAATGATAGCCACTGTCACAGTAGTTATTCTTGGGAACAGACCTGTCCCTTGTCCTCTTTGCCTCTCTGTATACATTCTAAATTCTCTATATAAATTTTTACCCACCCCAGTTACCACCTCCATGGGTTTGGGTGGCTTATATTGGAGTGTGAAGTACTCTTGTACCTCCTTCACTGTGAAGACAGTTCCCAGTCAGAAGCCGTGTCATGTGGGATTTGACGTCAGTGGGTCAGGTATACTGTAAGCCTTCACGTAATGGACTGGCAGAGGGTTTAGAGCAGAAGAGGTTAATCCATATGTTAAATACTCACATAACCTATGAGGATGATCTGTTGGCCCTTCTATTATGGAAGGGGCTTAATACAATCTGTTTGACACCAAAGGGCTGCTTGGTCTCATTGAGATAGAATTCAGTACCAGGGGTTCAGCAGCAGGCAGCATTGAGGAGGACTTGGAGAACTGGGTGACCTGGTCCTAAGCTGATATGTGCTCTCTGGTCCTACTCAAACTGAATGCCTCTCATGGTGTTATGGGTTCAATGGTGTCCCCTTAAAATCTATGTTGAAGCTGAACCTTCAGTACCAGCGAACATGACTTTATTTTAAAATACTCTTTGCAGATGTAATCAAGTTAAAATGAGGTGATGATGATGCAACCTAACCCAGTATCCTTATAAAAAGAGACAAACACCACGTGGAGACAGACACACAGGAGAATGCCATGTGATGACAGAAATGGAAATTGGAGTGATGCGGCTGTAAGCCAAGGGATGCCAAGGAGCTGCGGCCTATGTCAGAAGCTGGGAAGAGGCAAAGGAGGATTCTCTACAGGTTTCAAAGGGAACAAGTCCCTGCTGACACCTTGATTTTTTACTTCTAGCTTCCAGAACTGCAAGAAAACACATATCAGTTGTAAGCTCCCTGATTTGTGGTACTTTATTATGCCAGTCCTATGAAACTAAAGCGGCTGGATTTATAGAATATCCATTTGACTCAGCTGAGCTGTTTCCCAGAATAGCTTTTCCTATATATTTCAAATTGGTTGACCACAAGAAATACTGTTGTACAGGCTTCCTTTCAAGGTGAAAAGGAAGCACCAGCCATTTTATGCTTTCTACACTCAGAAGGTCAGCAAAGACAATTTTGTAATGTACACACTTTGCCATTTATCTGTTGACTACTCTTATTAGTTAGCTAGGCATAAGCCATGCTACTATACCTTTTTTTTTGGATTCTCTTTCAGTTTCTTTGACTCTTGGATCTGTTGTATGTATTTAGCTCTGAGACAAAGGATGCCATGTTCTCCCGGAGGACACCTATTTTATCAGCTTTGGATATGAGAGAAAACATAAGTTCCAGTCTGTCCTGGGAGTCACAGCTCATACTTGTGATTTTTAGGTCAGGTGTGTGGATTCCAGCTTCTCTTTGCTGTGGCAGAACAGTTCCACTATGATGCCCTGGCAGGTCTGCATGTCTCCACACAGGCCACGTGGGCAAGGCTCACAGCAGCTCTCAAATTTGGCGAAACACCCTGTGAGAGGCCTCAACTGTGAGAACATGCGAAGTGTATGAGGAACTGCTATGAGGTCATTTCCCACCCACTTGTTACGGGTTGAGGAGTTCCTGGTTCTCACTGCCATTCAGATACTAATAACATAGGAGGCTGTCTGCTTCCCCACTCTTAAAACACAGCTGCTGAATTATAAAACTGCTCGGCTAGGGCACAGAGCAGTCTTTTCAGCAACCTGGTGCCCTACACCCATGTGGTCTGTCACATGCTCCTTTTGGTTTTACTGTCACCCTGTTTGGTTACTCTTACTATATAAGTAATAAGCTCTGAATTTAAAAAGGCTTTGTTTGTTTGCTTTTTTAATTTTTTTAATGTTAGCATCTACAAACTTTGCCAGTTTGTCAACACTTGCCGTCCTCAAGTTTGTATTCATTTTTCCTGTCTAATTGCTTTCACTGTGAACTATGAACCATCAGATGCAAAGACAACAGCCTTATTATTTCAAGTCAAATTTGCTTTAAAGAAAAGATACACCAAGTAGAAAGGAGGCTATTCCAAGTTTTTTAGGATTAGTGATTACTAGACACCGGCTATGAATTGACACTAATCGCTGGAGACCCACAACACCATTTTGGTCCACTGTTCAGATTAAGGGTTGGTGGAGATTAGGTGGCTAACAGATTTTTGATGCAGATCATCTTCACAGACCAATGGATCCTCCGCCCCCCCCCGCCCCAGTGGTGATTTCTCCCTCTGGGATGAAAAATTTGAATAAAAGTCCTTAGCAACTGGCATTGCTAGAGGTTTCCCGAGTCATAGAGTAAAGCTAACATTGTAGGAAAAACCATGTGAAAGCCACTCAACCTATTGCTGCAAACAAAAATAGTAAGCCAAAAGCAATACTATATTTTTTAGGAAATTGCAAAAATTAGTGCCAGGAATACTTAACTTGAAAGATGAAGGGTGGTGATTCCTACTAATCTCCATTCAATTCACTTCTTTGGCCTGTGAAGAAGACAACTAATCTCGGAGAATGAGAATGGATTATTGTACATTTAATCAGTTGAGACTAACTGCAGCTACTGTTCCAGCTGTACTTTAATTGCCAGAGTAAATCTATTCATCCCTTGGTACCTGCTGTGCAGGCATTGAGCTGGCAACTGTATTTTTCTCCATACCTGTTAGTAAAGATTAACAAAAGCAGTTTTCTTTCAGCTGACAGGGGTAACCTCAGGCCCCCTTGTCCTGCGTTAGGATTACATCAACTTCCCAGCCCTGTATCATATCCTGGACAACAGGGACCTTAATCAGCTTCCTGCTTTACTAACCCAAGACAAAAGAAGGCTCTGCAACAGATTCAGGCTGCCACGCAAGATGATCTACCGTGTGAGCCATGTGAGTTGGCAGAGCTGGTGTTGTCTGACATATCCGTTGTAAATAAGGCTGCTTTCTGGAGCCTTTGACAGCGTCTTGTAGGGGAATTGTCACATAGATCCTTACAATTTTTGGGTGAAGCTATGATAAGTTCTATAGATGACTACAATCCTTCCGAGGATAGCTTTTGATTTGTTACCAGGCCTTAGTAGAGGCTGAATGCTTTACTGGAAACCACCGAGTTAATGTGTGACTGAAGCTGTCCATCGTGACCAGGGTATTGTCTGACCTTTCAATCTACAAAGTTGGGCATGTACAGCAGCATTCCACAAAATAAAGATGATCTAATGAGATCACCCACAAGCATACCCCGAAGACAAACTAAAACGCAAGAAGAAGTGCCCAAGATGTTTATGATCTGCACTTCCGGTGCACTGACTTGTCTTGTCTCAATCCACACATATGGGTTGATTTTGGAGGAGGTCATCAAGACAACGTGACCTCTGGTTGATCTGCAAGTTGGAACTGGGCAATCAGACAGCCCTCCTTTATACCCATCCTGGGGATATGCATTCAGCTTGCCTTCCCGACACCAGAACCTGCCTTAACAGCACAGTTTTGACATAATAACGTGTCACTGAGACCATCTGAAAGGCACATGTGACTGAGCCTAGCTAAGGCCTCTCTATAAACTTGTAGGATTCTGGCAGGAAGGCGATGAGATCTACTTGTCTCGTGGCCGCCCAAGACAAGCCTTGAAGTGAGTCCCCTTTCTTGTTAAAGCTTCCACCTGCTGATCTGGAGTGGCCAGCTTCTTCCTTCAGTTTCTTCTTGTCCTCTAGGTATGCGGTCCAGTTTGCAAACCAACAATTTAACAGGTGGCTGAGGAAGAGAAACTTAGCCTTCTTTCCAGATGGTTCTGCACAGTATGCAGATATTGCCCTCAGGCGGACAGCTGAAGGAATGCCGCCCCAGTCCAGGAGAGTGCTGAAGGACAGCAGTGATGGAAAATCTTCAATGGGCAGAACTTCAAGTAGCACAACCAGTTATTCCTTTTGCCTGAAAAGAGTGATGTACAGATATATGGATCTCCACACGTTTATGAGCCGAGGCCCTATGACTCCAGCCATCTATTTAACCAGAGACCGAAACAAGGGTTTGTCTCCAGTTATTAACATTTAATAAGATCATTAAAAAATTTATTTCTCCATGTTTAATATTTATTTATATTCTATATATATATTTCTGTTGTGGTTAATAGTTGGGTACTTGGTATAGAAAGTTTATAAGTAAATCTTCTTAGAAATTAAGAAAAGGAGAGCAGAAATTCCAATTTTATAGCCAGATTTGGGGTAGAGGAAAAGAACCTCAAGAAACATCTTAGGTTTTGGTAACTGATGAGTAAAAATAATAATAGGAATAAAAATAAGACAACATAATCAGTTTTCAAAACCTCAGTCCATTAGGATATAAATGTGGCAAGATTTCAGTTGTTTGGTTGCTTTCAGCTGTGCTCCATTGAATCTTCCATCTGTACTAGATTACAGAGGCTCTTTGTTCCAGGTTGATTTCATATCTTTTCTCCTCCATTTGGCTGTTAAAATTTAATATAGTCAATTCTTTAAACTTTAATGTCCTATCAAATCTAAAGTTTTTCTCCTCCCTTACAGAGAATTCTAATGTCTGAGAGCAAATGGTCTTCTCCCCAACACCCTTCTTTTTAAAAAATTTATTCTTCTCTCAGATTCTATATTTGTAGAGGACTTCACACTTACACACATACTGGAAAATAAGGTGGGAAAAAATGGGAAAGGAAGGAAAGAGCAGCCTTTAAACATACTTGCATTCTCCTATCCATAGACTGTCTCTCCATTCATCTTTCTGTGTGTGCATGAAAAACTGGAATTATAAATAAGGTGATAAAATATTTGACAACATTTGTGAAGTTATACTGAGACAAACTTTTTATGACCTTCCTTGGGATCTGAGTTCAGCTGTACTCATACCACTCCATACATGCCAGTGTGCTATGATGGGTTTTAAAAAAAATGCTGATGATTAATCCTTTCACATTGTACTACTGTAGATTTTTCATTGTGAATAAAGAAGCATCTATTGATATGGCTTCAGTAGATTTTAAAGATGATGTAGACAAGACAAATAGCGATATGCTCAAATTTATTGTGAGTTGAGGTTAGTATGCTCCCCTCTTATTTTCTACATTAATTTGTAAAATATGAATGAATGATAGAAAATTATTAGATTTATTATTTACATTTACCAAATACATGAATATAAGGTTTGGTTGCCTCATGTGATATATGTAAGCAAGGAAAAAATTAATAAAATGCTCCCTAGCATCTTTACCATAGACTTTGAAAAGTCAAACTATCATTAAGTTGTTAGAAGAGGTAGAAAAACTTTACACCATTATAGGCTGATATATTAAAACATTACTTTTTGCTTACAATGTACTGAAAGGTAATACTGACAAACACTAGTGAGAGACAGAGAAAAGAATGAGAATTTTTAAAAAGATTATTGAGAAGATACCTAGGATTGAAAAAAGAGATGTAGAGCAAAGTCTACAAAGGAAGTTTCAACTGGAATCGGGGGCTTAAACACCATCTCTTTCTCTCTGTCTCTCTCTCTCTCTCTCAACTCCCTCTCCCTTAACTGTAAACTTAAATTCCTGTCTACTTTGGAGGGTCTTCTTTACAGGAAAGTGGCCTATACTCAAAGTTTCAGAGCCCCACAGTCAGAACAAGAAGGAATTATTGTGGCAAGCTTCAGTATAACAAAAATGGAGAGAAAGGAGACAAATTGGTTTCTCTTGGGAGGATTCTTACCAATTAGCTATTTGTTATGGCTCTGTAGGTGGGATAAGGCTATCAGAAGATAACTTGCTTTCAGGACTCTACACTTTTCAAGGGTGATAAAGAATAGTTGCTAAAAGTAGCTGGGGTTGATCACCACTGGAAGAATCTGCATGAGCTAGACAGATATTCCTCCCTCACCACCACCACCATTTGAGTTTACTAATCTATTGAAAATAATGCATTGGATTTAAAAAGTTCTCAAGATAATAAGAGTAGGCTTCCAACCATAGACTACTGCTTATTTCTTAGTAACAAGCAAGGGGCAATGTCACTGAAAAGTTTTCTTCTTATATTCTGAAAAAGGCATTGATATTTGTATTCCAAATGGAGTCACAAAGCAAAATGAAAGTATCCAGAGATTTAGAGTTGTTTGAATGGTTTAAAATATCCCTGCAGAGCATAACAGCATAACTGACAGAACCCTCAGGCCCCTTGCTAAGCACAGCCACATTTATTCCATGCCACATTAGGGATGAAACAGCAAGCTTGACGTTAGATTGTGGGGGTTGGGGGGCAGTTAACAATCAGTTCTCCTCTCACATATTGCTGCACATTAAAAAAAATTTTTTTTTAAAGACTATATTTTTTTATAGCAAATTAACAGCACAGTTGAAGGAAAGGTAAAGAGATTTCCCATACATCCCCTGTTTCCACACATGCACAGCCTCTCCCATTTTCAACATCCCTCACCAGAGAGGTACAGTTGCTGCAACTGATGTACCTACATTGTCGTCGTCGTCGGCAGCCGTCCGTCTCGAGAGACGATGGCGTAGCTTCTTGAGAGTCTATCTGCACTGCCGAGAATGGCTGTGCAGTCCGATTCGGGAGTGACAATCCCTGCCGCACTTGGTACAGGCGAAGGCAGATGGCCGTTGTTGCTGCTGTTGACGCTGCTTCCGCCTCGATCTTTTCTGGACCGCCTCCTCGTTGCGCGCAGCCTCTGCCCGTGACGTACCTTGCCTGACCGCGAGCCTCCAGGCTAGGCGGTCGTCTGCTTGAACTTCCCATGTGTTGAGATTGATGGAGCATTGTGTCATGTCCTTTTTGCAGATGTCTTTGAACCGCAGTTTTGGGCGCCCTGTCATCCTCTTGCCTTCTGCTAGCTCGCCGTAGAGGAGGTCTTTGGGGATACGGCCTGCATCCATTCTTTTGACATGGCCGAGCCACCTGAGGCGTCTCTCGCTAAGAACTGCATGCAAACTGCTCATGTTGGCTCGCTTCAGCACCTCGGTGTTGGGGACCTTATCCTGCCAGGCGACATGCAGGACGCGTCGCAGGCACCTCATGTGGAAGCTGTTGAGTTTCCTTTCGTGCCTTGCGTAGGTGGTCCACGTCTCGCTGCCATAGAGGAGAGTGCTGAGTACGCAGGCTTGGTAGATGCGCAGTCTAGTTTTCTCAGTGAGGCTGGAATTGTTCCACGCTCGCCGGTTCAGTCTGGCCATAACTGTGGATGCCCTGGCGATTCTCCGGTTGACCTCCAAGTCGACTGACAGAGAGCTCGAGATGGTGGACCCAAGGTAAGTGAAGTCGTTGACAACCTCCAGGGTGTATCCGTCGATGGTGATGCATGGGGGAGTCCCCGTGCCTTGAGCCATAACATTCGTCTTCATCAGGCTGATGGCTAGTCCAAACTCCTTGCATGCGTGGGAAAGGCAAGTGACTAGCTGCTGGAGTCCCTCTTCGGAGTGTGATGTCAAGGCTGCGTCGTCGGCGAAGAGCATCTCACGGATGAGCACCTCTTTGACTTTGGTCTTGGCTCATAGACGGGCCAGGTTGTAGAGCTTGCCATCGGATCTGGTGTGAATGAAGACACCCTCGCTGCAGTCCTTAAAGGCGTATTGGAGGAGCATGGAGAAGAAGATTCCGAACAGCGTAGGCGCGAGGACGCAGCCCTGCTTTACTCCGCTGCTGACTGGGAAGGCCTCAGAGGTTGCGCCGTTGTAGGACACCGTGCTGTGCATGTTGTCGTGAAAGGACATGACCACAGCAAGCAGATGTGGTGGACAGCCAATCTTCCGTAGCAAGCTGAAGAGTCCGCTTCGACTGACCAGATCAAACGCCTTCGTGAGGTCGATAAAGGCGAGGTAGAGTGGTTTATGCTGCTCGTGACACTTCTCCTGCAGCTGGCGTAGGGAGAAGATCATGTCCACTATTGATCGGCCAGCTCTGAAGCCACACTGGGACTCTGGGTAGACGCGGGAAGCAAGGGTCTGCAGGCGAGTAAGAGCGACCCGGGCGAATACTTTGCCAACGACGCTGAGGAGAGAGATGCCCCGGTAGTTGTTGCAGTCGCTGCGGTCTCCTTTGTTCTTGTACATGGTGATAATGTTGGCGTCTCTCATATCCTGGGGGATGTAACCCTCCTTCCAGCAGAGACAGAGTAGATGGTGGAGCGGCTGTAGCAGGACTGGTTTCCCGCTCTTTAGGATTTCTGGAGGGATTCCGTCACTTCCTGGTGCTTTCCCGCAAGCAAGGCGGTCGATGGCTTTGCCGAGCTCTGCCGCAGTAGGTGGGGTGTCTAGCTCCTCCATGACTGGTAGGTCTGGGATGGCTTTAAGAGCAGTGTCTGTTACGGTGTTCTTCGTTGCGTACAGCTCGAGGTAGTGCTCGGTCCACCGCCGCATTTGCTGTTCCTGGTCAGTGATGACCTCACCTGTCTTGGACTTAAGGGGGGCGATCTTGGAGGGGATTGGGCCTGTTGCCTTCTTGATACCCTCATACATTTCTCGTTCGTTGCCTATATCGGCGGCTTCCTGAATGCTTCTGCATAGGTTTAGCCAATAGGTGTTGGCACAGTGGCGGGCGGTCTTCTGGACTTTGTTCCTGGCAGCCCGTAGAGCTTGAAGTGTACTGGGAGTGGGCGTGACCTTGTAAGCCAGTAGGGCCTTCCTCTTAGCCTCGATCACGGGTTCCATTTCTTCCCAGTGAGCCTCGTACCAGTCAGCGTTCTTCCGCTCTTTCTTCCCGTAAGCAATAATGGCGGAGTTGTATATGGCGTCGCGGAGACGTGGCCAATTGGATTCGATAATGTCATCTGCCGCCACTCCCTCGCCGAGTGCATCTTCCATCTTGTTGATGAATTGCTGGGTCTTAACTGGGTTGCTGGCACAACTGGTGTTGATGCGTGGGCGACCCTTCATCTTGGAGTGGTGCAACCTCTTCGGCATTATGCGCACCTTGCTTACCACGAGGGCATGGTCCGTGTCGCAGTCTGCACTGTGGTAGCTGCGGGTGAGGAGGGTGCTGCCAATATCCGTTCTTCTGGTGATGACGAGGTCAAGCTGGTGCCAATGGCGGGAGCGGGGGTGCCTCCATGACACCTGGTGGATCTCTTTGCACTTGAAGAATGTGTTTGTCACGCACAGGCCGTGGTGACACGAAAGCTCAAGCAGTCGCTGACCATTCTCATTGATCTTTCCTCTCCCAAAGTTTCCAAGGCAGGTGGGCCAGGCCATGTGGTCGGCTCCTACTCTTGCGTTGAAGTCTCCAAGGAGATAGAGAGCATTACTTCTGGGAATCTTGGATAACGCTTCGTCCAGTCCATGGTAGAACTGTTCTTTCTCTTCGGTGGTGGCGCAGAGGGTTGGGGCATACGCGCTAAGAATGCTGACTGGGCCGAAAGTTGTTGACAATCGGAGGGTAAGTAATCTCTCTGTGCCTCCTGTGGGTGGCTCTATGGAGTTAACAAGCGTGTTCTTCACAGCGAACCCAACACCGTGCTTTCTTGGTTGGTTCGGAGACTTCCCTTGCCAGTAGAAGGTGTAGTTGGTTTCTCTGATAGTTCCGTTGTCGGCCAACCGGGTCTCCTGTAGAGCCGCAATGTCGATGTTTAGTCGTGCCAGTTCCCTATCGATGACAGCGGTTTTCCTGGCACCCTTGATCCACGGAAGGTCTGCAGTAAGTCCGGGGCACATGGTCCTGATGTTCCAGCTAGCGAGGCGAAGAGCCGGAGGCTTCTTCCTTGTTGTTTGCTTGGAATTAACTGGTGCGGGTGTTTTGTGGCCCACTTTTCGAGAGGCGCCTCTCTGATCCCCACGCACCCAGTGGGGCAGGCGAGCCATGGCGAGACGGTAGCTGTCCAGTGAGGTGCGATGACCTCTCCCACCATCAGAGGAGACCCCTGGCTCTCGTTTCCTTCGCCAATTGGATGAGCTTATAACCGGTATCTGTCTCCTCCCATGTTGAGTCGACATCTTGCGATGATGCTGGAGTGTCCTCTCAAGTGAAACTGAAGCTACAGAGCCTGGGCAGGGTGATATGTAGGGTCTGCTGTTGCCCATGCAGCAGACCCCCCCTCTCTTCACAGCTGAAGGGTCCAAGAGAAAGACAAAGTCAATACAGCTTGGCTTCAGGTGCGCCGCAGGAGTTGCCGGTGTTGACTACAATGTCAAACCGCCTTAGGGACTCCTACATTGATATATATTAATTATCCAAGGTCCATAGTTTACCTTGACATTTACTCTTACTGTGTCTTCTGTGAGTTTGAACAAATGTCTAACGACTTGTATTCATCACTATGGTATCATACAGAGTATTTTTACTTCCCTAAAAATGCATTAAGCTCTGTTTATCTCTCCCCTTTCACTCCTCAACCAAGGCGACACTGATCTTTTAGTATACATAGACTTTTCTCTTCTAAAATGTCATATAATTGGACTCATAGCCTTTTCAGATTGGCTTTTTTCACTTAGTAATATGCATTTGAATTTCCTCTATGTCTTTTCATTACTTGATAGCTAATTTCTTTTCAGCACTGAATAATATTCCATTGTATGGATGTACCAACTATTACTTGTCCATTCTCCTATTGAAGGATAACCTGGTTGCTTCCAAATTTTTGCAATTATGAAAAAGCGACTATAAATATTAATATACAGGTTTTTTTGTTTGTACCTGCATTTTCAACTTCTTTGTTTAAATACCAAGAGGAGTGATTGCTGGATTATATGGTAATATTATGTTTAGTTTTGTAAAAAATTGCCAAACTGTTTCTCAAAGTGGCTGTATTATTTTGTATTCCCATGAGCAATAAGTGAGAGTCCCTATTGCTCCACGTCTTTGCCAGCATTTGGCATTGTGAGTGTTCTGAAATTTAGCCATTCTAATAGGGATGTGGTAATATCTCATTAGTGTTTTAATTTGCATTTTCCAGTTGACATACATTGCAAGCAGCTTTTTACATGCTTATTTTCCATCTATATTCCTTTGTTAGTAAGGTGTCCATTCAGTCTTTGGTTCATTTTTTAATTGGGATGTTTATTTTCTTATTGTTGAGTTTTAAGAGTTCTTTGTGTATCTTGGATAACATTTCTTTATCAGGTATGTCTTTGCAAATATTTTCTCTGACTGTGGCTCATCTTCTCATTCTATTGACATTGTCTTTCTCATAGCATATCTGTTAAATTCAATAGTGCTCAGGTTATCAAGTATTTCTTTCCTGGGTCATGCCTTCCGTGTTGTATTTGAAAAGTTCCCACCATGCCCACCATCACCTATATTTTTCTCCTATGTTGTCTTCTAATAATTTTATAGTTTTGCGTTTTACATTTATGTCTGTGTTTAATTTCGAGCTATTTCTGTGAAAGATATAAGATCTGTTTCTAGATTCAGTTATTTTTTTTTTTTGCATGTAGATATCCACTTGTCCTGGCACCGTGTATTGAAAAGACTGTCTTTGCTCTAGTATAGTGCCTTTTCTCTTTTATTAGAGAACAGTTGGCTATATTTACATGGGTATATTTCTGGGCTATAGTCATCTCTTGTACTAGCCATTCTGGATTTTTTTTCAATGTAAACTTTATAGTCTGTGTGTTGATAGCCACAAATTGACTTGCTAGTGTTTTGATTGGGATTGCATTGAGCCTACAGATCAAAGTGAAGAACTGACATATTGACAATATTGAGTCTTCTTATCCATGGACATTGAGTATTTCTTCATTTATTTAATTATTCATTCATCAGAGTTTTGTAATTTTCTGCATATAGATCCGGTACATACTTTGTAAGACTTACACCTAAGTAGTTCACCATTTTTGGTGCTAATGTAAATGGTATTATGTTTTAATTTCAAATTCCACTTGTTAGAGTATAGTTAAGTGACAGACTTCTGTATATTAACCTCCTATTCTTTAACTTGGTTATAGTTAATTATTAATTTCTCGATTTTTGTCAATTCTTTCATATATTTTACATAGATAATCATGTTATCTGTGAACAAAGTCAGTCTTTCTTTCTTTCTTATTGGTATACTTATTTATTTTTCTTGTTTTATTGCATTAGCTAGAAATTTCAATATTTAAACTGAGTAGTGAAAAGGGACATCTTTGCTTTGTATCTGTTCTTAGAAGGAAAGCTTCAAGTTTTTTACTCTTAAAATGAGTGGTGGCATTAGATATCTTATCAATTTTAGAAAGTTACTTTCTATTCTTAGTTTACAGAGAATTTTATAATGAATAGGTGATGGATTTTGTCAAATGCTTTTTATAAAATCTATTGATAGGGTCATGTGACTTTTTTATTTTTTAACCCATTGATGTGATAGGTAACTTGAACTGAAACCTCAGCTTTCCAGGAGTCTTGAGCCTGCTGGTCTTAGATCATTGACTTTCCTAGGTCTCCGGCTAACCAATTCATCTGAAAGATTTCAGGTCTTGTCCACCTTCATAATCATGTGTTCCAGTTCCTTATTAATAAGCTTCTCTATATCCCATTAATTCGGTTTCTCTGGCAAACCATCACTAAGATAATATATAGATATTTAGAGAGAAAAATGATTATACACATACATACGTATACAGTTTTTTGTGTTAATTGTTTGCTTCTATCTTCCACTAAAGTATATGTTTCATGACATCATGGATTTTTGTTTGCCTTGTTCTTTGTTGTATTCCCAGTGCATATATATTCATTAACATACACTTATATATGTATATACATATATATTCTGTCCAGTAAAGGTCCAGACATTGTTAATATAATGAGACTGGTTTATGTGACATTGATGTAACCTGGCAGCCAAGGAGAGTGGGCTGGAATGCACATGCATGAATAATGACAACTTCACTGTACTAGTCAGTGGGAGCGGTAGATGCCATTGAGTGAGTATGTGTACTGTGTGGCAGTTACATTCAAAATGACTGAGTGAGTAGAGCAATGAATCTGCATCAAATTTTGCATTAAGCTTGAACATTCCTCCCTGGAAACTATTTGGATGATTCAGAAGGCTTTCAGGGATGGTGCAATGAATGCAGTGCAAATAAAAGTGTGGCACAGATGCTTCAAAGATGGTTAAGAATCTGTTGAAAATGATCCATGTTCTGGAAGGCCTGCAACAAGCAGAACACCTGAGGATGTTGAACATGTACAGGCTGCAGTCAACAAAGACCGGTGACTGACAGGGAGAGAACTAGAAGCTGATCTCGGGATTCCAAAAACTACTGTGTCTGAGATTTTGATGCAGGATCTTGGCATGAAATGTATTGTGAAAAAATCTGTTCTGTGGCTTCTGCTCTAAGAGCAAAAGGAACATTGTGCTGCAGTTGCTAATGACTTGATTCAAACCACTACCAATGAACCAGCTTTCCTCAAGAAGGTCATAACTTTAAAGAGAAATGAGGCATCATTGTTCTATGTACAATGTTTCTTATATCTTGTATCTTCTTCAATAAATGTCTCTATCTTTCATATTACATAGATGGATACTTTCTGGGCAGGCCTCACATATCCTGAATATTAACATTTACAGTGCTATTTCTACACATTGCTAAAACAAACTTTTAGATAATCTTCAATTTTACATAATTTTTACTGAATTCTACCAAACCAAACAATGTGAGGAAGTGAAAAAATGAAGTGATGTGTGTGATAGCAGAAAATTCTGGATAAAGTGACCAGTAATTTTGATCATCTTTTCCACCAATCTCTCTCACCATATGACTTATTTAATTAATTGCCTGGGTTACTGAAGCAGCTAAAAAGAAATAAAATAAAATGTCATAAGGAATTCTAATGAATCACACAGTCATGGTCAAAAGGAAGAGAAGCAAATACAGCTTTTAATGCCTTGATGATGCAAATAGCCAATATTTCAGACTTGAATTAATTATTTTCAGCAGCAACATTGCCATAATTCATTAGAACCTATCTAATTGTGTGGAACGTCTGAAAACTATTATATCATTATCATTCTTAAAGATTTCTTTCTTAACAACTACATTAACTAATTGTGCATTACTAGGGGGAATGACCTGCTTGTATCACCTTGCACATGGTAGACCCTCAACAAGTTTACATTAAAATGGTAATGAGGTAGATAATAAATGTAAACTCTGTGACATTAAGCATGTTAGACCTATTACCTGCTTGAAATTTTCCAAAGTCATTCTTACCAAAGAACACACAAATTACTCAGCCTTGTAGCCAATGCCCTCTTCAGCCCTTCTTTACTTACATTTCATGGCATACCTCTCACTACCCTCTTTACAGTCCTTATGCACCAATTCAATGAAATGCTTTCTGTTTCCAGAGAATGATCCATTTCTTGCTTTCTCTGTATTATTATTCATATAGTCCTTTCTACCTGGAAAAAATAAAAACAAAAAAACTTTCCCATTACTCACACTGAAATAATCTTTTGATTATAGGAGGCTGTATTGAAAATTATGTCCTCAGTCTTTCTGAATTCTCTCAACAAGACTGCACTTCTTCCTTTTAATAATCCAAATAATTTATACTATCCTAAAGCTGATTTCAATGCAAATAAAAGAAATACTAATTAATTAAGGCTTTAAGTTCTTATGCATAGAATTTATATTTTGAAACTTTAATATAAAATTCAGTGCCCACAGGTATTTGTTGAGTTGAATTGAGAAAATAATAGAGTTATCTCAAGACAGGAGGAAAAATTTCCAAATAATGTAAAGAAAAATTGCTTTTCTCTGGTTCTGATAGATATTGTACAACTTATATATCAGGAGACTAACAAAGAAAACCCATGTTTACAAATACATCAATACTGAACAAAAATATAAGTAGAGCTTTGATGTTTTTAATATATAGCTTTTTATGTTTCTTTGTAACAAGATTTTTATTTTCTAACGTAATAGTCTGTTCCACAGTGTACCTAAAATGTTCATGATTCTGGTTGCCTTACTAGGTGATAAGCTAGTTGGCACCAAGCACTCTATTTTATTCCTTATTGTATATCAAACATCTGGCATAGTGCATAGCATATAGCAGTTTTCTGGGGTAGAAATCCATGGTGTAGTGATATACCTGTCTCATTTGGAATGAGACAGAAATATCATTGAATCCTGGTTTTCTCACTTCACATTTGTGGTGTTTTGCTCATATGCTAATTTGATTATTTTGTTAGTTTTTAAAATTATTTTTATTAGTTATTTTGATGTCAGACACTAATTTGCAATTTCTTCATATGTACAATGGGAACAAGTAAAGCAACTGCCTCAGAGGATTGTTGTAATAATTCAAGGCTATTACAGTGTCTGACACATGGTAAGTGCTCAAGGACCCTTAGCTGTTAGTGTGTATGGTGGAAAACATGGACTTTGGAGCCATGAACCTGAATTCGATTGACTTCCAGCCACATCACACTGGCTAGGTCACACTGGGTAGGCTGTTTAACCTCCGTGACTCATATGCTTATTTGTAAAAATTGAGATTATAGCAATTTATATCTCACTGAGTTATTCTGAGAATTGGTTCTCCTTGTAAGCATTTTATAAATATTTATTATTGTTTATTTTAAAATTGTGATTTTGAGCTTTATTTACAAAACAATTTCCAATCTTATGCCAATAAATTTATTTTCATATATACTATCCAGTCTCTTGCAAAATCCTGAATGTACATATACCTTTCCACAAGCTTATTTAAGTTTCTTACTATGTTAGATCTGGACTACTGCCACAATCTCCCAACTGGCCTCCCGATTTCCGATTTTCTTCCTCACCAACCCATCCTCTCCTTCCTCTTAGGGGATCTCTTCGATTATGCCACTCCCCCAAAGTGCCTCAGAGACCTTCTCTTGCATAAATAGATTTCTAGGCTTAGGATACACAACTCTATTATTTGTTTCCTCTTTTCCCTTTATAATACTTTTCCAATCACATTTTTCTGCCCTCTTCATTTCAAATCATTGTCACACCTTTGAACTTTTGCATATGTTATTTTTTTCTATTTGGAATTCTTTTCTGTCACCTGTCTTACTTGACTGGTTAGCTCCTATCAAGCCTTTAGGACTCAAAACAACTTTCATTTTCACAACTACTCTCTGCTCAACTGATAAGCCAGGTTAAGCAGCCTGACCCTGTGGTCTAAGGGCACTTTGAACAGGCCACTAATATTTGTGTCCATGTTCATTTTATTGACTTTCTTTTCTTCTATTCTCTTTTTCATCTCTTATCCTCAACAGCAAGTGCAGAGTTTTAATTTTCTTTGCATTTACAATACATTCCAAATGCTAGTTGCGACTAGGTTTTCATTGGAAGAAAGAAAAATGGTCTTTGAAATTTTGCAGCACTTATTAAGTAATACCAATGACTACCTTTGTCTAAAGTTTTATAACACTTGTATTAAATCCATTGTGAAACATATACAAGCACCATTCTACATACTTCCCTATGGGTCCTGAGGGATGCACTTTACATAGACTGTAAAATTTGATGCAAATTTAAATAGACTCTAGTGTAAGAATATTATGTATAAATAATATTTTAATATGAAGCTAAATTTCCCCATAACTTTTGAAAATAAAAACACAAATCAAATTCTATAAGTAAGACCTATGTGAACAAAAGGAGCTGTAAGGGTATTTCTCTCCAATGCTAATAAATAACTGATCAATTCATTTAATCTGCTGAAAGCTCAAATAAACCATTTTCCTTCAAGAATCAATAGCCTGTGAGGCAGCAACCAAAAAAAAAAAAAAAAAAAATCTCAAATCAGAGAACCTGGCCAGAATCCACATCTTTAAACTAATAATTGCTTAATACAATCCAAGACCCTGTCACAGGAGGAGGTAATATGCTATAGAATACAGTTGCATTATAAAGGTGTCCAACACTTTCCAAAATTATATTTAAACTATGGCTGCCATTTTATTTATAGAAGATCTTCCAGAAAGCAATAGAGCATTATGATAATTACCTGCCTATCTCCTAATTAATCATGGCAAAGCACAAATGGCTTTGAAAGTAAATGGACTTGTGTTGAATTCAAACTGCTACTAGAACTATATGTGACCTTGGAAAAATTACTTATTTTTTCCAAGCCTCAGTTACCACATGTCTCATGAGTATAATGGGCATAATAATAACACCTCAAGGAATCGTGGGATAGATTAAATAAGCTATTAAACCACTCGGAAGTCTTTAGTTGCATTAATAGAAAATCTTCGTACAGAGGGTAAAAGAGTGTTAATGAATGTATGTTATTGAAATGAAGCTGAGTAAATTGAGTCGAACTCCAATCAAAGAAGCAAATTGTCATTGGTGACCAGCAAAATGGACTGGGCCTATTGTCTATGGCCTGGGTTACATGTTCTTTTATACCAGACAGGGTTTGGACAGAGAAGCATAACCAATGGCTTACAATATATTAGGGACTGGGAATTTGTCCTTGCTATAAACTTTTAAGCTTTTGGTAGGCGGGTGTGGAGGTCTGCTCCTCTTATTGTGCCCATATGAGTGTCTTGTGTAAGTAAGTTCCCTTGCTTGTTTAACTTGCCACCTGTGGACCTTAAGAGGCCCACCTCTCCTGGGTCTCTTCTGCTCTGTCCTTGCACTACATGTCGGCCAGCAATTGAGGAGCCAGCCAGGAGATCACGGAAATGGCTGTGGAAAGAGGCATCAGTGGAGATGTTCCCAGTTAGCCATGGACCTCCCTGTGGGAACAGGTGACCCATATGTCAGATGCTTATGGTTTGATGTGTTTGTTTGAGGACCTGAGCGGAGCGCTCTGTGGCAAAGAAGGGAAACACATGGCCGCATGGTGATCTGGCCTCTCCTGTGGGCAGTGTCGCAGTCACCACACTCAACTAGAGGGTGGAGTTGGGTTAGAACGCTGGCAGAAATGCTGAGGTTAGGTGAGGACATGTGGGTGTTCGCTACTCAGCTGGCTCCTGGGATGGCAGACAAAGTGGAAGAGCAGGGTAATGAAGTGGAGATGGTTAAACAAGGACAGTAAGCAACGTTCATAAAATGTTCTGTTCTCTGGGATCCCACAAGAAAACTGGCATTTCATTTAATGGAAATCTTCTTCATAACTCTCCTCACCCCATGGAAACACTCAGCTGACACATTAGTGCATGTGTAGGTCCATTAAAAAAGCAAAACACTTCCATTAGATAAAAGACCTAAAATGATTATGAAAAATGTTCTTTTTTCTTCTGAAGTATTCTAAATCAAACACGCAGTAGTACAATATGTTTTAGGTTAATTACTTTAATCCAGTTTTAATTAAGTTCATGTTTCCATGACAACAAATGGTTTTTAAATTGTTGAAATCTTGATGTTTCAGAATATGACTAAAATTAATTTCCTAAGAGCATTTCACTCAATTTTTTGGAACCATGTAGTGCAACTTTAGCATCACTATAGCAATGATTTTAATATTAACATTAAATAATGGTAAAGAAATTGAAAAAAACTGGACTGTGCTCTAAAGTTTACTTTTCTATTTCAAATTTTGTGCATATAGTTTTTCTAATGCACACCTACTTAAATTGCATATGGTTCTACAAAAAGGACATTTTATACAAGAAGAAATGCAAACACATGCCAACTAAATGTCAACCCAAATAATTCCTATTTCCAAGCATTCAAAGTCTGCATTCTGGCAGTGCTGTGTTATGCTTGTACATCCCAATAGAAGATTAAGACAAACAACCAAACAGGTGGCACTGGCCTACTTTATAAATTTCAATTCTTTCACTGACATGCTTAGAAAAAACTATTCTCAATCTGAAGTAAGAATTAGCACAATTCACAAATGCCCAGAAATAGGGAAATACCAGTTGAGAGAAGTTTTTATATATGGCAGGATTTTATTTTTGTATGTGTAATGCCTTTTCTTGAAATATCCTTATTTTTGTCAGGACGAAGCAGGCAAACGAATGCCATTTTAGTTATTTCAACAGAGATAATTTAATGCAGGGAACTTGTTATACAGATCTCTGAGGCCTGAATACATAAAGAGAACACTGAGTAACTCAGAGACAACTGCTTGAAGCAGCTATCGTGTGTAGGGACGGAGAAGAAAGGGATGCGAGGTGGGTGAACAGAACACAGGAGCTCAGAGGAGCAACCCTACATAACTAGGACTCAGAACTCTGATGAGAGAGTGTTATCTGGTCACTGCCTGTACCTCCGAGGGAAAGGCATGGGGCTGGTTCTGGAAGTGATTAGGGATGCTGGAGGCCGGCAGCAACTGATGATGTACATTAGTACTTTAGTACATTGCTGCTGCAGGGATGAAGTGTGCTGCTCCTAGGGAACCTTGCCAGGAACAGCGTACAAAACAAGATAAAAGTTCCTTCTTTCCTTTGCTTTCTCTTTCATCTCCTCTAGGCCTCTTGGCTGAAGAGGCAAGGAGAGGCTGAATTTCCTTTTGGATGAATTTAATGAGGTGACAGCTACCAGAGGAGAACCCCCGTTTGCATGGTGTCAGCCACACCATCGCAGAGCGATGGTGAATGTAATTAAAGGGTGAGTTGAAAGTCATAGACAGTAGGTAAATGACCAGCACACTGCAGTTACAATTTATTTTCTTAGTTGGTCTATTAGTTTCTCTCTGGCATTAAAAGCTTCTCTCTTCCTCCTGCAGTTCTCCCTTACTTTCTTCTCATTTTCCACGTTGCGTAGAAGTCTCTCATCTTTCTCATCAAATCGTTATCCAATGGCCATTCCTCCATTTCACAGGCGTTTTTATATGTAACCGTATTTCAGATTTTCCCATCTTGGAACTTCTGCTCACCTAAAGTTTTCAAATGCTGTTAAAAGAATCCATCACTCCTATCCTCTTTTAATTTAAGTAAGATGGAGAAAGCATATTTACAGAAGAAAAAAATCATTAAGTTTATAGTTAAATCAGGATTGAGAAACAAAATGACTCAATGCAAACAATGGGTAAGGCAAGTGCTAGGCTGCTTCTCTGATTTAAATATGTATGGGACAATGACAGAACATTTAAGTTCCTTTACTTTGAAAATGCAGATAATAATACATGCACTGCTTTGCTCATGGGTTGTTATGAAGGATAAGAAAAATCAAAGCTATGAAAGTGTGTTATAAATGTTAGGAACCCAACAGAAGTGGCAGGTGCATGTGGGCTTCTGTAGAATTGTGTGGGAGAATGATTCCATACAACCTTACTGATACTCAACATAGCATCACTCATCTGGGAAGACCTCCAGCTCATTGACAAGTCAATGCCTGAGATCTAGTGTACCTGCTGTAACTTTAAATTTGGGACTTATATTTAGTACCACACTTTCTATGCCTTAGCCTTGATGCATGGCCTGTTTCATCAACACAAAGCCGCATAGCCTCACACTGCATCTCAGTTTCCGTCCAGATGAGTATTGCCTAGCAGTGGAGGCATGGTCCAGAAAATCCTGCATTAACTTAGATTACTCCCAGCATACCATGAGAATTGAATGCTATTGCAATAGGCCACCTAGCCATTTTTATTTGATGTAGTCATACACATTCTGATTTATTAATATTGATTATTTTTAAAGGAGAAGAAAGGCTAATAAATATTGGGTTCTGAGAAATAAGGATTAATAGGGAAAATAAATAAAATAATGTAGCTTAATAATAGGATTTTCCCTTGATATTTCTTTAATACCAATATAGAAGAAAACATCCGTAATAGGAAATTCTGAGAAAATTTCTCAGGAAGCCTAGTGAGAAATGTATTAATCATTTGGAGAGAAAAATGAACTTCAACATTAAACACAAGTTATGAATTTGTCTCTAAGTTCTGTGCCATATCAGTAATGTTAACTTGTGTATATATAATGACTGAATTTTCAAGATAAAGAAGCAAGTGATAATGGTTGACTTTTAGTGGAAAATGAACACATTGTCTCTGCATTGCAATTTTTGAGCCCTAAATGGGAAAGCTACATTGAAGACACTTAGCTTGGGTCACTGGTAAAGCATGCTCTGAAGAAAGGATAAGATTAATATGCTTACTTAAGAGAAGCCTCTCATCCGCAGCAGGCCTGAATATTAATGAATGGACCCTCAGCTTTGCTGTCTTCAGGGGAATATGTTTGTGTGAATAGTTCATTTCACCAGAAATGTAACTTGCATCCTGATTGGTGAGACACCTAACGGGCTAAGTCAGGGCCATTGCTCTCAATGGAAGCGTTGCCAGAAAAGAGACCACAAATTAGGACAGTGAATATCTGAGAGGGGCTTATGTAGAACCACTTCAGGAATAAGCTGACACATGCCCACGATAAAATTCAGAGGCAAAAATTGAGTCAGATCAGCATTATGCTAAGTCAAATCACTGCAGCGAAATGAGAATAAGTAACGCTGTGCTTGGAACAAGATGACCTTTGGGAATCATGGTTTTAGTGCATTGTTTCACATCACAAAGACATTTTAACATCATGAATGATCAAATTTAAATAAAAATATAAGAGCAAGCAGAAATAAAACAATAATACCTTGGATATAGTGTACTGAGTTTCCCTTTTGGGATTGTGTCAAAAATAAGATTATGTTTGAATTTAACTGTTGACCTACATATTATCCTGTCAAAGAGCCAACTAATTATAAAATATACTTATTGAGAAAAAATAAAATGCATTTAAAGTACTTCTTGTACATGTTTTTTTAATAAGGAAAATGTTTATTTCTTTCTGTAGTGCTTCATAAAGCAGACAAGCAAAAGAACAACTAAAATATTTCATGTATCTGGCAAGAGATAAAGGCAATCACTTGGATAATTGAAGTATAATGGTAAAATTTACCTTAGAAATTATACTAATCATATCTGATTTAAACTAGCCCTTATAAAAATATAGTCCAAAAAATCCCACGTTGAAATGATGTTGTATGTGCACATACACAGACATATACTCAATACTTTAGGATTTATATTTTATCTCTCCCTCTTTAGGATTTAAAAATTGAGCATTACTATTAATTTCTGTAAATGCCTGGAATAAAGAAATGTTTTAACTTTTATTAATTCAGCATACAATTGTGCAATGAAGAAGTTTGTCCCAACACCTATTTATATTTTGTATTATTAACATTCTTATTTATACCTCTCAAGAAATGTTACTTTCACCATTTCAAGACTCTTCTGAAAAACCTCAGAGATAGAGGTCTTCTGTGACTGCCTGATAGCTTGTCTCATGAATTTGCACCTATTCCCCTCAATTTAAAATGACTGTTTCCTATTCTAATGCTAAAGGATAATAGTTATTTCTTATAACGTTGTATTCCATAGTTAGAACTTTAAATCTGGGTGGGTAGTAATGAAAATGTTCATACAAGTCACCTTGCAAACTTGTAATTACTTTACTTTTAATTGAAAGTTTTGTTGAGATAATGGTAGATTTACATACAATAGTAAGAACTAATACAGAGTAATCGTATGTATGAGGTCTGTCCAGAAGGTATCCAGCCATGTAATATGAAAAACAAAGACATCCATTGAAGAAGATACAAGAACCATTGTACACAGAACAATGGTGCATTCAGTCCCCTTCAAATCAGGCACCTTGGGACATCACATAATTTTCCCAATCACCATCAGCTGCCCTGTCGCATTTTCCTGAATCCCATTGATGGTCTGAAATCTCTTCCTTTTTTTCAAAGGTGATTTTAGTTTTGGAAAATGCCAGGGATCTCAGGGTGCCAAATCTGGGCTGTAGTGGGGCTGAGTCACCTGGGTGATTTGATGTTTCACAAGAAAACTGTGCATGAGACATGATGCATGAGCGGGTGTATTGGTGTCATCATAATGAAGCTGCCAGTCACAAGTTGCCCGTAGCTGTGGTCTTCTGAATTATCTGAATAGTTTCTGTGGAGGAATGTCAAGCTTAATGCAAAATTTGATGCAGATTTGTTGCTCTACTCTGCCATTTTGAATGCAATGGCCACACAGCAAACATGCTTGCTCAAGGGTGTCTACCACCCCCACTGACCAGTACAGTGAAGTCATCATTGTTCATGCATGCACATTCCAGTCCACTCTCCTTGGCTGCCAGGTTACATCACATTGTGCAAACTGTTCTCTTTATATTAACAATGGCTGGACTTTTTCCAGACAGACCTCATATACTTTACCTACATATGCTGCAAAAATATTGTATAATACCATGATAAGGATATTGTCATTGATACAGTTCACCAGTGTATTCTTATTTTCTCAGTTTTTCTTGTACTCATTTTTATGTATGTTTAGTTCTATGCAATTTTATGAAATGTATAGGTTCAGGTGTTTGCCTCTGTGATCAAGATACTGTCTAGTTTCATCACCATAAGTATCATTTCTTATTCTCTTACATAACCACATCCACCTCTCTCCAGCCTTTCGTATATCTATTGGAAACACATCAAAACTGGGAATTTGCTCCCAAATTGTTGAATTGTTGAATTTATGAGCATTTAGTATTCCCTTATGATTTTTCTAATGGCTACAGTACCTGTAGACAAATTCCTTATATCACTTCTGAAATTGGTGACTTATGTATCAGCATCTTCTCCATTTTACAATGTCTTTTCAGCCTTTTTAGAGCTTTACCAATTTTATTGATTTTTGAAGAAACAGCTTTTGTTTAATCGGTTTTGCTGTTTTTTTCCTATTTTTTAAATTTAATTGATCTCTGCCTTATCTTTATAATTTCCTTTATTCGGCTTGTTTTGGTTTAATTTTACTCCTTTTTCTAGCTTCTTTAGATGTTAACTTAGGTTATTGATTTGAGCCTTTTTTTCATTTCCATTAAAGTATTTTGTGCTATAAATTTTCTTATTTGCTTCTTAGAACTGATTTAGCTAGATTCCACATACTTGATATGTATGTTTCCAGTTTTATTTAAATTCTCTGTGTTTTTATTTCCTTTAAGACTTCTTCTTTACCAAAGGATTATTTAAAAGCATGTTTTATTTCCACCTGTACAGAAATATTCCGGTTCTCTTGTTCTGAGTAGCTTTTATTTTGATCCCATTACAGTCAGAGAACACACTCTGCATGATTTTCATTCCTTTAAATTTGCTGAAATTTGTTTTATGGACCAAGATATGGTTTATCTCAGGAAATGTTTCATGAGTATTTGGAAAAAGAAAAAGTGTATTCTGCTCTTTTGGGTGAAAAATTTTATACACATCAATTGGATCCAATTTGTTGATTGGTTTTAGCAGTTCTTTAGTATTCTTATTAATTTTTTGTTCTTTTCAGTTGCAAGGAAGGGGATATTGAAGTTTCCAGCCATAACTGTGGATCTGTCTTTTTTATTTTTCACCACTCTATCAGATTTTACTGCCTCTATTTTCAGGCTCTATTATTAGATGTGTAAACATTTAGGATCATTAAATTTTCCTAGTAGATTGACTCTTTTATCATTAAGTAATGTTTTTTTCCTTGTCATTTTTTTTTACTGCGTGTTTTACTTCATCAAAAATTAATAATACTTATTCTGCTATTGTGGATAATTTTGCATGGAGTTTTTTCCTCATACTTTTCTTTCAACCTGTTTATGTCACTATATTTGAAATGATTTTCTTTTAAGCAACATATAGTTGCCATTTTCTTGTTACTCTCACAATTTCTGTCTTTTGAGTGAGATATTTACACTATTTTATTTAAGATAATCATTGAATGTCAGTTCTCAGGTATGCCATTTTATCGTTTGTTTTCTGTTTTATTTCTTGGTTCTGATTTCTTGCCTTCCTATGGTTTACTTTAATAGTTTAAATATTTCATCTTGATATGTTTATAGTATTTGAGTGTACATCTTTGAATTTTTTTTGTATTGTTGCTCTGAGTATTTCTTGTCCAAAAGTAAGTAATTTTAATATATTATCTTATTATTCCTGTAGCGGTAGTTTTCCGAATTAATACACAGGGTGGGCCAAAGTAAGTTTACAGTTGTGAGTTTACAAAACACAGTTTATTCTTGTATTATTATCTGTTAATTATTTTATTATTTTCCATATGAACAACTGTAAACCTACTTTTGCCTCACCCTGCATGTGAAGCACCTAAAACAGTGACTCACACATAGAAAAAGCTCAGTCAATGTTGCATGTCATCAGCTTTAGCTTCTGTTCACTCTTTAATCTTCTCTGTTATATCTCATTATTATAAATTATATATCTCCAACATTAAACAGTGTTTTATTTTCAATTTGTCAGACTTCTCTATGCCAAATTCTGCTTCATCTTTCAGGTATCACACTCTTTGTATTACTATAAGCAGTGCCTCCCATGACAGCCTATGCCAGGTGATTGAATGAAGCAGGTATACAGAGGCCTACCTACTTTGTTTTGCTGCACAGGAACTCGGATGGGCAATACTAGCTTTCCATTGGGTTGACTGAGGTTTTTTGGGTCTGAATAGGAGTTTGATTTTCTTTTTACAAATTTTGTTCTTTTAGAAGTGTTGTTCACTACTAAACATCTTGTGCTTCAAACTCTGTCTCAGCTTTCCTTTCCAGAGGACCCAGACTGTGGCCAAGTGTGTCATGACTCTAGCCCAATGATTTGTATTTTATGCAGTGAAGCAATGAGAACAAACAATTAGAAAATCGGGAAATTAGACAAGCCAGAATTCTGGTCATCCAGAGGCCAATATATTGTCTTGTAGGAAGGAGGCAGGTGAACTGAGACCACAAGGGCACAGGAATAAAACCAGGTCTTAAATTCTGAACAGGATTTCTAGATTCTTCTAGATAGTAATGTTTTAATATGTTTGATCTATCTCTTGATGATAAGAAAAACGGTAAGGAAAGTAGAGGAAAAAATATCCTTTAAATTTAGATTTTTAAAAAGAGCATTGAAACAAATTAGTATGTTTAACTATGAAAGGATTAGCAAACAAAACAAAACAAAAACACTTAAGCCATTGAAATTTACTTTTTAACTTGACTGATGAGTCTGCCTATGGTGTTCATGTCTGTCTTTAGCTGAGAACAGCTGGGATCAGAGAGGAACAGGCAGTGAAGAATAGTGAACATTGTTTTCTTAGTCTCTTTAAAAATACAATTTTTTACGAAAATGTCATACTCATGTTATTTATATGTAAAAAGGGAAGGGACAGGATGCAATTTCACTATGTTGAGGTAGTATTTTGGATGAAGAGGGAGCAAATACATGTCTAAAATAAATTTAAGAAAGGAAGGTGAGTTACACTTTGACATTTGTTTGGAAGTAGACATAAAAGGAAAAGAAGAGTCATATATTGAGATCATGAAACAAAAGTGAGAAAGTTAATAGAGCTGGCATGAAATAGGGAAGTGATGTAAATTTTTTGAGAATATGTATTATTTTTAACTCATTTCCTTCAAAGAATGTAGCCCAGTGTCCTGACTGTATAAGTGTTCAATATAAATTTGAATAACAGTGATGTATCCAATGGGAAATTTCTTCGTGGAGTTTTTTTTTTTTTAATTTATTTTTATTGTTTTTCAATTACAATTGTCCCGCTTTTCCCCCCATTGCTTCCCCCACCATCCAGCCCACACCTTCTCCCACAGTCAATCTTCACCCCATTGTCCATGTCCATGGGTTATTTATACTAGTTCCTTTACTAAGGCCTTCCCCTTCTTACCCCCCTTCTCTCCCTCCCCCTCTCCCCTCCCCCAGATAACTGTTATTCTCTTCCTTGTTTACATGTCTCTGGTTCAATTTTGTTCATTTGTTTATGTTGTTCCTTAGTTTCCTGTATTAGGTGATATCATACAGTATTTTTCTTTCATTGCCTGGCTTATATTGCTAGGCATAATTCTCTCTAGTTCCATCCATGGTGTCGTAAATGGCAGGAGTTCCTTCTTTCTCTCTGCTGCATAGTATTCCATTGTGTAAATGTACCACAGTTTTTTGATCCACTCATCTACAGATGGGCACTTAGGTTGTTTCTAGCACTTGGCTATTGTAAATAGCACTTCTATGAACATAGGGGTGCATAGGTTCTTTTGAATTGGGGTTTCAGGATTCTTCAGGTATAATCCTAGCAGTGGAATTGCTGGTTCAAAAGGCAGTTCCATTTTTAGATTTTTGAGGAAATTCCTACTGTTTTCCACAGTGGCTGCACCAGTCTGCATTCCCACCAACAGTGCAGTAGGGTTCCCGTTTCTCCGCATCCTCGCCAGCACTTGTTGTTTGTTGATTTGTTGATGATGGTCATTCTGGTACCAACATAAGAATAGACATATAGATCAATGGAACAGAATAGAGAGCCCAGAAATAAACCCAGGCCTCTATGGTCAACTAATATTCGACAAAAGGGGAAGGAACATAAAATGGAGTGAGAAGAGCCTCTTCAACAAATGGTGCTGGGAGAACTGGACAGGGACGTGGAAAAAGATGAAACTAGACCACCAACTTACACCACACATGAGAATAAACTCAAGATGGATCAAAGACTTAAATGTAAGATGTGACATCATAAAAGTCCTAGAAGAAAACATAGGCAGGAAATTTTCAGATATCCCACATAGCAATATTTTCACTGATACATCTCCTAAGGCAAGGGAAATAAAGGAAAGGATAAACAAATGGGACTACATCAAACTAAAGAGTTTCTGCTCAGCCAAAGAAAACATCATCAGCAAGATGAAAAGGGAACCAACCATATGGGAAAACATATTTTCCAATGATACCTCAGACAAGGGATTGATCTCCAAGATATATAAAGAACTTACAGGTCTCAACACCAACAAGACAGACAGCCTAATTAAAAAACAGGCAAAGGACCTGAACAAACACTTCTGGAAGTAGGACATACAGAGGGTCCATAAGCATATGAAAGAACGCTCAACATCACTAGCCATCAGAGAGATGCAAATAAAAACCACAGTGAGATACCACTTTACACCAGTCAGAATGGGCATATTGGTGGAGTTTTAATGCATGTTATTAACATGTCTTATATTAGCAGTTTAGGCTAGAAGTAAACAGAGGCAATCATTTATAACAGTATAGAGATAACTACTACTATTTTCTTCCTTCTCCTTCTCCTCCTTCTCTCATTTTTGTGAGAGAACTAGAATAGAGGAGGCCAGAGCAGGGCAAGACCTATTTCTTACTTGGTTGGTGGAGAAAGAAAAGCTTGTGCATGAAACAATGATGATACAACAGAGAGAAGGGGAGAGGAAATGATGGATTCAAGTGAAAAGTTTCCTAACAAAGCCTGCCTTAAAAATGTTAATGTTAGGGAGAAGAAAAATAATCAAGACTTTTGTATTTAAAAATAAGGATTCACCTTAAATAATATTAACCATGAAGATAATTGTCTTTGAAATTGGGGTTGGGGGAAGTCTTGTATCTTACATAGGTCTTATCTCAGCATTTGTGGGTCCTGAAGAAAGATTATAAATGTGGTCTGTGTACCATAAGTCTAAATTGTTTAGTTATAATTCAAGGTAAGCAGCTATTTGAAAATACATATCATCTTTTTACCCTGACAAATATATGTCAATAATATTCTCAAAACACAGGTGCAAATTTAGATAGATTTCCACACAAATATTGGTGATGCAAGGAATGCTGGCCCTCATCCTCTGGCTCATGATTTCCCCCTCTCTTCTTCCTGCTCAGAGTTCCTGCACTATGAAGGAGATGCACACGTCTGTGTACACAGTCTAGTTCATATATCCAGGCTTCAGCCATAACCCCTGAGAAATGACCAACCTGTAGCCACCCTTACAGGCATGTGGTCACCAGATGCATGATGCACCCTTGGGTGAATAAGCTGGGCAAGATGGCCATTGGGTTAATGAAAGGAGGCTTATGGCCATTTAGGTGAAACAATGGAAGGTCCTGGATATCTGGGACAAGAAAAGGAGGCATGTAGACTCTGAGTGAGCAGGTCTTGGGTTCATGGTTTGCTAACTCTGTTGTGAGCAGAGGTAATAGAATAGGGTCAGAACGTGACCCTCTGAAAATCTCCCAGAGGCACACTTTCTTGTCTTAGTTTACGTAGCCTGAGTCTGTGTGCAAATATTCAAGTAAGACCTATATCAGAGTTTGTCTCTGCTTTTCTAAGGACAGGATTCAGTCAGTAAAGAGAAAATCTTTCTTCTTCCTTATTCAAGAACTTCGAATAAAACTAAATCATATGATTTTTTAAATGTGTGTCCAACTCCTTTGGTGGAAATTTGGGCCATTTTAGCCCCTGCTCCCAGTGGGAATAGTACGAATCTATTGAGAAAGTTCTATAAACCATCTGGCATGTTATGGTGACATTTACTTTCCTCTAGTCTGCTCTCAGTGTGCCATTCCGTGTTTTCTGTCCTCAGAGGACATCCCTGAGTTATAAATTGGCTGTTTTCTTTGTTCATTATCAAAGACTAATATTAAGACAACACTGAATATAATGGTGCATTTCGAAGTAAAAGCCTCACCATCGATGGTGCTTTCTTAAATGTCTCTAACTTGTGTAGTACACTGAGTTTTCAAGTTCGCAGAGAATGACACCAATTTTTATCCACTTTTCTGGATTTTTAATGAGCAGTCTCCCCCCGTGATGTCTGTGTCAGAGGGTGGAGAGGTATCATTTTTGGTCTCCAGCTGTTTCAATTTAAAGAGATGGTCATTATTTTGCATACTCTAATATCTCTTATAAATTTGATTAGGGAAAATCCTGACACAGAAAGTGGCTTAGTTGACATTGATTTTTTTTTTTAAAAGGCATTGATAATTACTCCAGATTGATAAACCTTATCTGTCTCAAAAACAGATGCCTTTCTACAAGAAGGCCCACACCGTAATTTATCTTCATTTTTTTCTCCTATATTTTCTACCCACCATCATGTGTATTCCTGGTGCGTAGGAATAAATAACCTACAAAACAAAAGGAAGAACAAAAGGGTTCAAATTAAAATCAAGTCATCAAAGCCCCTCACGCTGCACAGTGATGCAAAGCTGCACCAATCATTATTCTAAATCTATCAACACTTCCATGCTGTTTCCTCAATAGGAATAATTGGGTGATTTATATTTCCTGCTGACTTTTAAACATGATTGTCAGTTCACAAAACAAATTAGTTTTAATAAGAACTTTCACATGAGCACACTGAAACGGAGCGACTGGAACAGTGAATTGAGGTTTTCAGTAAGTGTATTGATAGAGTTGCACCAAGAGAATATTTATATAATTAGGATGATTAAGCAATGATGAGCATCCTACTTATTACTTTTATCCTATTTCAGAATGTTTAATGAACTTATTAATAAAAAGCATACTGTTTTAAAAATAATGAGTCCCTTTTTTCACCAGCACTGCACTGTTATAATGAAAGTGAAAGCTAGTCTGACTAGAAAGGATACAAACTGCAGACCTCACATATTCATCAGAAATTTAGAAAAATGACACAAGTATTTAATGAGTTACACTTCACTAAAATAGATGATTTTTATTTTTAACTTTATTGTAGGGAAAACATTTAAAAGCATAATATTTATAAAGCTAAATATCGTTTTCTTATATAAAGGGTTTTATGAAATTCTGCAGGTTCTAAATGATGGCAGAAATAACCTGACAAGTAGAAGTTATAATGTTATCTGTTGAAGTAGAGAAGGTTTCCACGAGCAGAGAGATCATGGTGACCTGTGTAGGGGCCACTCTCTGAACTAGAGTAAATGGTTGAAGTGCAGTCAGGTACGTGAAGCTGGTAAAGTTGCTTGGGATCAATGTGAAGATTTATTTGAAAGCAGAATAATGCAGAAGGGTTTCATTCTATGGATAATATTAGGTTATTAAATAGTGAGAAAAATATGGAGAAAAATAATCTATTCTCAAAACTGTTAAGGCAAGATTGTCCTGACAAAATTAAATCACTTATGTAACCATATGGTAAGCTTTATTTTATCGAATGTTTTAGTTTGAAACACTTGAGTTAATAGATTACTGAGTTCTTTTCATTATTTGAAAACTAGGGCTATTAGGAGGTAAACCAGCTGGTAACTGGTTCAGAAGTCTGATGGTTTTCCTATAAGATATTACTAGAGAGCTTAGGCACCAATATACATATTACTAAATTATTTGTAAAAATTACTTTTAAAATATTTATGTTAAATAAGTTACAAATTACTATATAAATGCATTATTTCCTTACTGTGACATTTTTAACTTTTATTTAAAACATTTAATTTATCAGATCCCATGATCAAAGGCTCACCAATGAACTTTTAAGATGACTTCTCTGTTTAAATGATGGGTAAAGGGGGAAAAATCTCTTGTATATTACAAGAAGATTTTTATTTCTAAAAATAAGATTCTAAAATTAATAACATCCTCGAAGCTCCCTCTCATAAGGCACAGAGGATACAGTGGGGTAATAGCTTCACTGCACCTGCTATTCCTGTGAACAGCTCTGCAAACAAAGCATATGCAAGGGGTTCTTGTCACACCCAGGGTGCACGACCTGGATGGGGAGGATTGAAGTGATTCCTGGGGACAGAGTAGGATTTGACTTACCTGCCTGCAGAACCCTCAACCAAGCCAACAGTTTTGAACCGCACTTGGATTGAAACTATATTTATTGAACAGTCTTCACCAAAAACTCTGACATTTAGAAAGAAAGAGAAGCAATTAAGCTGAGAAAAGGTCAAATGGCCAAAAATAAATGAACCCTAACATGCAAAATTCTACAGTTACGTGGTTATAAGTTTTATCTCTATGTCTCCCTATATAGGAGTACAGGGTGGGGCGAAAGTAGGTTTACAGCTGTGAGTACACAGAATAGTTTATTCTATTACTATTTATTTTTATTGAATTTATTGGGCTGACATTGGTTAATAAAATTATATAGGTTTCAGGTATATGATTCTGTGTATTGTATGTTATATTATTTGCATAGAATAATGATAAACTTACTTTCGCTTCACCCTGTATATGTACGTATATATGATGTATGTTTGTTTGTTTGTGTGTCCAAGTTCTGGAAGCAGGTTAAGCACACTAATAAAATAGTTACTTTTGCAGAAGGTGTGAAGGGAATGGACATTTCACATTGTCACCAAATCAGACCTTAGGTATTTTATTTTAACTTTTTACCAGATTGTATATTCATGTTTTGTTTTTATGACACACTAATTTTAACAAATGTCTGTGTCACATGAACATAAAGCTCTTAACAACTAGTTAAGCCTCTAGTACAGTGGCTCCTTCCTTTGATTATAATGGTAGAGCCAAGCAAAAATAAACACAGATATTGCCTCTGCTGATTTCCCCATTGACCCATGATCATCCCCACATATACTTCCTGTAGGGAAGATTTTCCAGTTCTCCACAATCTGTGTCTGCAGTGCCCAAATAGTGATTTATTTTTGTGATATGAAGGCTTCCTCCCATTTTTTCCTGGACTCCAGAAGAAAATGTTAATGCATTTCTGCAAATTTAACAAATGTTTTATTCACATGTTTGCACCGAATGATTTTGCTGACCACAGGTCAGAAGCCATAAAAATGTGGGGCTCAGAATATTGATACATATACAAAACATTCATTAAATATGGCAAAGCTCTTTCAAACTTTAAGGAAAACTGCGCTGTTCATTTTTTATATGAATATCTAAGCAATGTACCCACATTTTATTTCTTTATATGTTAGTCTGCTCTTCATATTTTAATTTGTTTATTATTTCTGTGGAGAGAAATGTACTAACTAGCAAGAGTTTTGCCAAGTGCTTATAATATTCTGTGTACCATGAGAAAATTTAAAACCAAATTAGTAGGTTCCTGTCTTTAAGGAGCATATCGCCAAATTATGGAAATAAGATATATGCATAGGGGAATTTGAAGATGAAATAAAAGGTACTGTAAGAGCTCAGGGGCAAAGATGCATTCTGGAGTAATGAAGAACCTCTTACTTAAACTGAACTTAAAATATATTGAGTCTCAAATGTTCCTAGCTTTAGAGTTGCTTGTAGTCGGAAACATATAGTTGTGTATATATGCATATATAATACATTTACATGCAAATGTGCATATTAAAGCTAGTCATAAGTATACACACATTATACACACAAATATATACACTATGTATAAAATGTACCTTTATATACATTGAATGACTTCAGTGTTCCATGGCATGAGATGCAAACTTACTTCCATTTTGTGTGCTCAGTGTTTGGGACCACATTATTTATCAGTGAATAAGTGTATCAGCTCCATCTAGCACAAGCATTTTCTTGTCACAACACTCAAAAACAAATTTTATTAAAAAATAAAAGGAAAATATCAGTATCCTTGTCAAAATAAGACTCCCCAAAACAAATACACTGACAAATAAGAACAAAAAATAAAGTTTAATAATGGAGATGAACATTAAAAGGTGCTTAAAAAAGTGATTCCTTTAAGGCAAGATTTAGGATTTTGTTTATTTTTAATAACAAATCAAAAGAGAGTCAAATTTCATGAAGGCTAAGATATTAGGAAGGAATAAAATTGAGATATACATTCTATGACATTAAGAAACAATAATTGGTTAAGTTATTTTAAGAAAAGCCCCAGGTGGCTCAAAATTTACTCATCAAATTAAAATGTTAGTGAAATTTGAAAAGGCTTAAGGTGTGATATGATCACTTTTTATCCCACTAGGCAGAAATAAGATTAGAAAGAGTATTTGGAGCGCAAGCAAATACACAAAAACTTCAATATGTCTTCATGAATATCAAGGGTATGTTGTATAAACCTGCTGAGAAGCTATGACAGCTAACAGTGAGAAATTGAAAGGAGTATAGCCAATGAACAGAGGGTCTTAAATATCAAGAAGATTCTAAGAGGAATCTAGAATTCTGTCATAGTTTAAAAGATTATAGTTTAAGTATAATGAAAACTTTACCTAATAGTTAAGGTATTAAGTTGCATTTACCAGTTTTGATGTCAATTTATATTCTTTCTCTTTAATTCTCACTTTGACAACCATAAGTGTAGTTGTCATATTGCCAGACAATTGTGACATAAATCATATTTTAAGTAAGCTAGTTTGTGAATGTCAGACTTCCCAAAATTGCATGCAACTTGCTCAGTGGTTGGAGGAGCAAGAGTGGTGCATGACTCGAAATGTTAAGACTAGTGATGCATGCTGGAATCAGGAGGCAGCTGCTGGGAAGGAACAGGACTGTTTACTTACCCTGCCTAGGTAGGCCCTGTTTCCCCTCGGGACTACTTGGAGAATTAGGACTAGTAGAGTCACTAATTTGAATTTTTATGCCTTAAAAGCCTTTAATGTTAATGCAGTGCAAGGAAAACCTTCTGATTATTGAACTGTTTAAAGACTTAATTTCAAAGCATCTGGATGATGAAGCTTCACGTAGATTTCCCACACCTCCCCTTTTTGAAAGAAGTAGGGTTTGGGGAGTGATGCTCTTGATTGGAAAGCTGCCCAGAGAGGTATCCTTCAGGGTACAAAATGATGAGCTCTTTGAGTGGAGAGAGAGAGCTGGGGACCAACTATTTTGTATAAGAATTAGGGCAAGTTAGGTCTTGTATTGTGTAATAATGCCCATTTTTAAACAACTAAACACCATTAATAATGGCTTTTTTAGAGAGCATTTATGCTAGATGATGTATAGGTGCTTTACATTAGTCTCCTTTTATAATATAGATTATCAAATATGACTTAATTTTGTCCAGTCTAAGAAAGATGCAACTATTGAGTGCCCTAACTGAATGTATGGATAAATAATTAAAGATATCATATGAAAATTAAACTGATGAAATCCATACATAATAAGTGAAAAGAACATTTATAATAGAAAAGTCAGAATTTACCCTCATTCCTTCATGTCAGTATAAACACCATTTCTTCTGAGAGGACTTTTCTCATGTCCCAGTAGTGCCAGGGATTTTCTGGTCATCTGTCCAGTGTAATTGATCTAATAATATGTTTAATTTCTATTTTATCTTTTATACTTTCAAGTTTATAAAGACAAGGACTGCTTCTATCTTGCTGAGGGAGAACATCATACTCCTAGACACTAAAATTTTTTTCATACAATAAATGCTCAACAAATCTTCTTGAATGAAAAGGTGCTGAATGAATGGTCAGTATTTGTGCAACCAAATAACTATCGAATTCCAGAATTCCAACCAAGTTAGTTCAGTAATAGTCTAAGTGTGGAAAGAATCGATGGCATAATTGACCAATAATTACCGTTGTCTTGCTAGGATAAATATTGTGCAAACAGAAGGCAACAGCCAGGTTAGGTGAACTAGAAAAGGGCAACTCCAATGGCAAAGATGGCAGTGCTAGGCTGACTGTACTCTTTGCTGGGCTGGCAGGCCTATCTGCCAGGCAGCAGATCTACTGGGTGAGAAGGCTGCATCAGGCTATTAGGACTTAGCATTCTGACACTTGAAACAGAAAAATAACTCCTGTGGTTAGGATTCTGAGTACATCAATAAACCATCCGATAAATCGAATCTTCATGTGCTTTTGTGGAGAGAGAAAATACTCTAAAGAAGCTGAGCAAATGTCCAATCCATTTGACATTTTGATTCTTCCTCAAACTTCATAAATTGAGATTTCTGACTTATGAGTTTTGTTAATATGACATACCCCTGAAAGATACATGACAACAAAACCAGGGCTGGTGTCCAAACTTGTGGGGCTGAGGCTCCTAGTCTAGTTTGCTGGGAATTATGCAAGTACATTATCTCTAGTGAGTCTCACTGTTCTCCCCTGTACTCTGAGGCCGCACTACTTAACTTCACCTATGATCACCGTGACATTACATAAGAAACAATAAAAACCACTCTCTCATAGTCAGCTGCTGACTGTGACCAAAATGTGGCTTTGTGTTATAATGGGATTAAAGTCCATCTTTAGTCTTAATTGCATGCAAAGCATCAAGATGCAAAATTCTTCAGATATGTTTTTTTGGAAGCCAAAACTACCAATCAAGGAGGGGGTGGATTTGATGAAAAAAATTCAATAAAATAAAGATGTTGGGCTTTTTTTTTTTTTTTTTGGTCCATTGTAGGAGCCTATAATTTGTGGTAAAAAAGAAGGCTTTAAGTATTTTTAAGGTACTTTATGCAATTATTTTTGAGTCAGAGAGACTCAGACAGACACCAGACTTTGGTGCAAATAAAACTAAAAGTAGCTTTAGATTATTAAATTTTGTAAACCCCACTTTTTAATTGAAAGGCTGCTGTATTCAATTATAACACTGTCAGAATTCAGTGGATAGATAGGGCTAATATCTTGAGTACCAATTTTTTACGCTGATTTTCTTCCCGTGTCCATTGGTTTTGCCCTTATGGCAATAACCAATTTCTTGAAAGATGTTCTGTAAAAATCATACCAGCTGCTGACTTTATCATCATTTCTGTTCCTCTAGAAATTGCACAAGTGAGTTATATTTTCTCCGGCGAGAAAGACTTAACCTTGTGTGTTATATGGGCTGCTTTCATTAGATGAAGTCTCATTCCTGTGTTATTTGTGGAATGCTGATGATTCATGTCATTTTTCATAGTGAATACCTTTTGAAATTGTATCTTAGATGCTGCTTGCTATTTCCTTGGTATTGCTGACTTTTAGCTATTTAGGTAGGGCTTATTGACCTATTGGCAGTGTGTTTTGCAAAGCATGGCAGCAGATGAAAAGGCAAATGAAATGGAGGCATGTTTTAGATGGTGACACCTGGTTCTAAATTCTCCTGGTTCATAGGCCAATAATCAATCAATGATAGGACAGGTGATTGGGTAAGCAATTTCAGTATTTAGAAGGTTGAAATGACTAGCTTGTTTCCCAATGGGTCTGGTTAAATAGATATTTGGTAAGCTAAGATTCAGAATTACACAATTCACCCTGACTACATAGCTCAGTTGGCTGTGTGTTGTCCTGCAAAGCAAAAGGTCATGGGGTTGATTCCCAGTCAGGGCACGTGCCTGGGTTGCGGGTTCAGTATCCAGTCGGGGCACATACAAGAGGCAACCTATTGATGTTCCTCTCTCACATCAATGTTTCTCTCCCTCTCTTTCTCCCTCCCTTCTCTCTCTTTAAAAAAATAAATAAATGAAGTCTTAATGAAAAAAGAATCACATGATTCATGAACACTTAGGGCTTTTTGGCCGAGTTTGGCATAGGATTGCTGAGGCACAGTTAACAACACAGAACTGGAAATTGTGGAAGCTCATGTGAAGTTTGCTTCTCTTGCTGCATTAGTTCGTCTCCAGGATGCTGAGGAGGTGCCAAGGTGTCGGTGAGCCATTCCCTGTTCCCACAGCAAGCCAGTGGGTCTCCTCTTCTCTTTTATCAGGTAAGTTACTAATTCTCATTTCATTAGTTGTTTTGTTTTTCTGAGGTATTATCATGTTCTTTTGTTTGGAACATACTCTTTTGTTTGTTCTTTTGCTTGACTGTCGTGGTGGCTTCCATGCGTTCGATGAAGCAGCCACCTTTCCTTGTTTTGAATACTTGAACCTTTTCATTTAACCATCCCTTTTGATCATCCAAGCAGTTTATTTTATTTTTAATAGTTCCTGGTAGTTAAGGGTGTGTCAAATCTGTCACTGTCCCAAAGGGGAGGATCTCAATCAGCACCTAGATTCAGGCTGATAAGAAGCCAGTCCATCCAGTGGCAGTTTTAAAGAATGCAAGTATATACAGTTGTGTGACCACAGTGTATTCCCCATTTACCTCCAGAGCCAGACAATCTGGAGGTGTCCCCTAGTCACAGCCATAAAAATCACGATGTCAGAGAAGGTTATAAAACCCTTCTGGAAGATATCGATGAGTTGGAGCAAAGAACAGAGAACACAAAGATTGCATTGACTGGCTCCCATTCCCTACTAACTCCTCCAGAGGCTCCTTGAAATTTGTTAAGCTAGAAGCTCACTCCTTGACCAAAGCTCCTAGACACCCAATTGCATCTATTTCTCAGAAAAACTAAAGGTGTTCTGCAGTGTCCTATGAGTGGTAGTCTGCCTAGAATGGTCTCTTAAATTGTTATAGCCCCATCAGATCAAGGAACATAAGCCCTTCTTTCTGCTAGAGCCAGTCAGGGAAGGGGCATCCCCTGGGATGCAGCCACAAAACCCAGGTCCTTAGATGTGAAAACTGGGTACCAGATGTGTGAAGATGCCCCTCTGGGAGACAATGACATTCTGGATGAAGACAGACAAGGAATGCAAGATGGCACATGCCCCCAAAAGAAAACAAAGAAAAAAGCAAGGAAAAGGAAAAAATAAAGATGGCACCTGTTGGCTTCAGCAAGGCAGACAGAGAGCAACAGAGTCATCACCTGCCAGCTGGAGTGTAAAGATTTCACCAGCCAAAGGGGGGAAAATCTGGAGTAAAAACAAATGGCACCCAGACAAAAAGTCTAGAGTAAAGAAATATAAAATAAAATAAATGGAAATTTAAAAGTAGAAAAAGAAAGAAAAGAAAGAAGGAAGATGGTTCCTACAGACTTTAGTTAGGCAGATAGCGCAAAAATGGCATCCGCTGGCCTCTTTGCTTGGAAAGGATCCCAGCATGTCTCTGCCACTCCGTTTGATGCTTTAAAATCAGCAAATGAGCCTCTTTCACATCAGGTCTGACCACTTTTTAAAGGCTGCTTCTGCACTGGGCCCTGGGCTGAGTGAGGCAGTGAGAGAACCATTAAGAGCCATTTCTTGGTTTGCCAGAGTGTCATGGGTCTTGTGGGCAAGAGCCTTGCCGGTTTTCAAAGCTCACCTCTCAGGTGCAGGGCTTAAAAGATGGGGTACTTAATATTGGGTACAAACCCTTTACTCCTCAGGGAGGAGCCCTGCCCACTTGTGGACTGGAGCTCCAGGGGTGAGGGAGAGAGGAGGGATGGTAGAGTGGTGGTGGGTTTTATGGCAAAATTGTGTCTCAGCTTTTCTTACTGGCTTAGGTGTGGGTTTTCTTGTTCTCTTTGCCTGATGTGAAGGGATTATTCTGCTGGTTTTTAGGTTTTATCCAGAGGAAATTATTTCATATGTTGTTAGAGCTTGATGTGTCTGTAGGAGGGGGTGAGTTAAAGGTCTATGTTGCCATCTTGAAGTGGAACCATCCTCTCCTCTTCTGATAGCTGCAGATTTGTAGTATAGGTTACTTATTGCTCATTACCTGAATTCCTTTTAAACACCACTGGTTCTCAGGTAGGAAGTTTATGTTATAAAAATCTGAACCCCATTATTTTGTCTCAGATACATTATCTGTAAAATAAGGAAAATAATTTATAACATAAGTAGGTGATAATATAGAGCTGTTGAGGGGAGTAAACAAGTTAATACACATAAAGAGTTGAGAACAATGTATGCCATGTGGTAAATTATCAGCAACTGTTAGCTATAACCAGAAAAACAATAATGATGATGGAAAATGTAAGGGCAGTGAAATGACACGTATTTTATGCAACCTTTAAGTGTTCATGTCTCTGCTAGTTTTTAATACTCTAAAACACTATGAGACTCTTTCCACAGTAAAATTTAATTTTTAAATCCTCACTAGTCAAGAAGAAAATATGGAGTCTTCAAGGAACCACAGGTAGATATGAGATTGCATTGGATCTTAGGCAGAAAGGCAGAGAGGCAAAAATCACATAGTTTGCCTTACTATCTGGATAGTCAATCTAATGACAGGCTTAGAAACAATTTTTCTAAAGAGAAAATTAGGAGAGAGAAATTTCCTGTAGAGTAATTAGAATAAGCACAGTCATCATTTCAAAGAAGACTTTTAAAATTAATTTAGCAATGATTTATTGGGAATAAAGTCCTTGAATTCATGGAAGTTATATTCTAGTGGGAGAAAAATGATGTTACTAAAAATGTACACACATATTTCTCATAGAGATAAGTGGTACTGAAAAAATAAAACAAACAAAAAGATAGGCTGGGTGGGGTTTGCATCTTATGGTGGGTCTTAAGGAATCATTGAAAAAAGAATAGATAACTAGATAATTGGTGGAAATGGGAAGGGAATCATAGCATTGTTAAGAAGAGCATTCCAGGTAGAGACAACAGCAGGTGCGAATGCTGAGTCATTTAGTGTGTGCTGAATCTCATTGTCCTTGTCAGCATCGTCATCATCATTATCATCATCATCATCATCATCAATATCAACATCAACATTGTCATCAATCAGCATGCATCCAGCTGAATGAACAAGGCTTGAAGCAATAGGAGATAATGTTAAATGGGTAGCTAAAGACAAGTTTATGTAGGGCCTTTCATAAATTAAGTGAAAAACAGTTGACAGATTTTGACCAAAGGAATGAAATCATCTGACTTCCATTTGTAAAGGAGACTCTGGTATTATGTTAAGAATCCACTGTTAGGAAAGAAATTCCTTTTGAAATGTATTACGAAAATCTAAGCAGAAGTTGTTTGGACCATGGTAAGTGAGGAAGTACTGGGAAGGTACTAGATTCTGAATATATTTTCATGTCAGAACTAAAAGGATTTATTTATGAATTAAATATATTATAAAAGAGAGAAATAAGTGTCAAGTGTTTTTTGTTTTTTTTTTTTTGGTGGAGAAATTTAGAAGGTTGCAGCTTCTTTTGGGGAAACTGAGGGAAGAGCAATTTGGCAATAGTGAAGGTGGTGAATCAGTAGAAGGTATACTGAGAAATATGTACAGGGAAAAATATAGGATATAATATTAAGAAAGGGAATTTTTAGGGTAATCTTGTTTTTCTTGACTATTTTGCAACCAGAAGTTGTTGTATTATAATTTCAATAATTGAAAACTAACCTGTATAACAATAGAATTACCACCTATACTAAATACAAGTCTATATAGAAGTCAATCTCCCTTTCCCCCAATGAGGTTTAGAACATTTTTGTCCACCTGAAAACAGAGATTCATTCTTTGGAATAGTAATTGGATAAGCTAATCTGGTCCTCTATGGAAATGAAGATGCTGTAGGAATTATTACTATTCTTTATGTACATTATTACATTTCCATTTCAAATATTTTCTTCAACAATATAAAAAAAAACCTATGGACTATGCCTTTTCTCTTTCAATGGCAATTTTTTTTCCTTTCAAATATGATTTATGTTGAATAGTTTCACACTTAATTCTCTCACCTCTCTCAGTATATGGTCTTCTGAACACATGGCATGTTCCCCACAGTAGAAACAATAGTCTCCAATAGAGGATAGCCAGAAGAGAGCACATTTTAATGCTTCACATGCCATAATTTTATAATAAATCCTTGAGGGGACATGTTCCTAACATGTTAAATAAATTAGAAAAATTAATATCACCTTAATTTATTCATATTAAGACCAGGAATAAACAGGTCTTATGTATACATATTATAAGGTATTATCTCTAAAAAATTTGGTGGAACTAGCTCCCTATGTTCATAGTAACTTATTTGCGGCCTTCAGACAACTTTATGAAATTAAGACATTGTTTCTTTAGATGTGCCAAACAAACTAAAATTCATTCCTTTACTTTTCTTTTCTGAAATGAGTCAGAAATAGTTTCATTGTGTTAATCTTATTTACATTTGTTAACATATATACACATTTTATCAATATAGCTCTGTATTAATTTAATCACATTATCTGTACATACAGTAAACTTAATGATATTACTTTCATCATAGTGTATGTTTTAAAAAATCATAATATAAAATTGGTGGTAGAGAGAAAGAGCAGTGGATTGGTTAAGTGGGAGGAAATGTATTATCCACAGTGTTTTCTGCTATAGACAGGCAGATGGAAGTCTAAGCCTGTGCTATGTGCATGCTGCATAGAGAATAGAAAAGAGAAGGTAAATACAGTTTGAAACACCTGAAACATAAAGATTACCTAACAGTTGAGATAACACAGAAGTTTTAAACTGTCATTCAATATTACATTTTGGTTTAACATCCCAATACTTTAAAATCCATTTATAGATTTTTATTTACTCATTTTCATGCTCAATCTAACTAAATTTTTGTTTTCTCACTTAATGTCATCAGCTCTTGCTTGAATTGGCCATCTAAGAACGTTTCAGAGCCAAGGTCATTAAAATAATTATAAACAAGAAGTAATTTCCCATGAAGTCTCAAAGGTGTTAGATTTCAAACCAATACATATATTATGGTATTTAGAACTCTCTGATTTTCATTTATGAATATCCCAGTCAGCATATGATCACAGCTGGAATAATGAGCTTGCGTAATGAAATGAGATGCCAAAGCAATGGTTCTTCTTATAATGAAGGCCATTAGATTAATTGCCACAGATGGATGATAATCAGGTCTTGCGGCCCTGGTACTTGGAGTTGTCTTTTAAAGCCTAACTATGAATATAACACTCCCTTGTAGGCTTTGAATGGTCACCAGAGTAGAGCAAAAAAATCCTCATCTAAAAAATGGTAAATTCATAATTTTCTGAGGGAATATTCTGGGAATTCTGAGTCTTAAAGTGATCCCTCTAACCTTTCCTGTTATATTCAGTATGCAGGATGTGGTGGGTGGAGATGTTTATACTAATTCCTCACCTATAAAATGGATATTATTATAGTCATCATCACCATCATGATTATCATCATCATCATCATCACCATCACAATCACTATTAGCATTATCACTAGTAGTGTTGGATATATTGAGAGACTAGATGTAAAACATTTAGCATATCCCTCGGTAGGTAGTAACCACATAAAAATATTCTCAATGGATTCTTAGATGCAAGTTGTATAACCTTGCTAAGCCTCAGACTTCCCATTTGTAACATGGGGATTGCAATGCCTGTTTATAGGTTTTCAATGGTATTAAAGTTGAATAAAATCTGTATAGTACTTAAAATTACTCAGCATGTAGTATAAGGTATAAAACTGAGTTCAATTTTAACAATTGAAAAATATTCTCAAAAAGCAGGTGGTCCAGACTATGTAGAATCAGCTCCTAAGGAACATCATTCTCTGAAAGTGAAAGGCAGTGAATATATATTCTTCATCTCCATTTCCTACATTTAAGAGAATTCTGGCCCATCAGCCCATTTTAGAAAAAATACATGTATGTATATTTATAAGAAACATCTCTTCAAAATGGTAAATCTAACATTTTTAAAAATCCAATGAATGAAAGAAGAATAGGTATTCTGAATAAGATACATTTCTATATATTATCAATCTTTACTTCACAATTTTCACCTTCTTAGTGCTATCCCATGTTAGTACCAAACTTTGTTTTAAGCAGATTGATTTTTTATCTCCAAGAGGCAGAGTGGAAAGAACAAGGACTTTGGAGTCAGACTAACCATGTTTATAACACTAGTACTGCTTTGTAAAGGTACAAAATTTGGGCAAGTCATGTGACTTTTGTTCATCATTTATAAAATGTGCCAGTACTATAAGGTTCTATAAGGATTACTTATATGCAAAATATCTAATATACAATAATTAAATTATAGCTCTCATAACTCTTATAATTTCATGTTAAAATGTACTCTGTTCTTTATTTATTACTATTTGTTCCCAATAATTAAAATCCCTTTGGAGCAATTATTGAGACACTTTCTGTATAGAGTATTTTCAAGGTAAATTCACCATGTTATGTCAACTTCATTCAGTTATCTCTCTCTGTCTCACAGTCCCCTTCCAGAATAGGAAAATATGAAAAACAAAAAATTCACAGGCTGGAACTTTGCCCTTGACATGAAGGTTTCTTAAAATTTTTATTTCCTAATACAAACACAGAAAATAATCTACTTTCCTTTGAAAAGCATAGGGTCTAGGCTTCAGTCTCTAGAATATTTTGAATTCCAGAACCAATGATGAATTTTTACTTCCCCCTCAAAAAAACAAAACAGAAAAACAAACCCTTAACTTCCCTTCCCTTCATCCATTCCTTTTCACTAGTTTACCCTGCCCTTGGAATATATATTTTTTTCTCCACCAACCCCATTCCCATCTAGATAAGACCTCTTTTTTTTTTTATTATTATTGAGGACCAGTTTAACTCAGAAAAATTATTCATTTATTTAAAAAATTCCTTTTATCTTAATTATTGCATTTTATCTTTATGTGATTAATGTGTTCATGTTTATCTCCCTCATGATATGTCTATGAGAGCCAGGAAAAATATGTGTATTTTCCTCTCTATAACACCAGCACAGAAAGAGGACCACATATGCTCCAGTCATTTTATGAATATTTGATGAGTCAACAAAGGCAGGGATAGAGAGAGATGAGCTAGGAATGCCAGCCATATAGCTACTTCTTAGGAGTCATGTGATTCTTTTATTTGCTCTTTCATGTATCTTTGTGAAACAGTAACATTGATATTATTTTTCTCCTCTCATAAAATGAAACCAAATACGAGAAGCTGAAAATACCATTTCAGTAAAAACTACTTCATCTAAAATATGTGAGTGAATTTAAAATAAAATTTATTTATATAGGTCAGAGAAATTTAGTTTTGCTTCAAAAGGCCAACTTCTTAATCTCTGTGAAAAGTTAATTATTATTTTTATCAAAAGAAGTAAAGAAAAGGACACCTACAAAGGCCTATTTAATTACTTTTAACTCCTGTTATATTTACAACTCTGCCATCTACTCTATGATTTGAGGTGAGTTAATTAATCTCTGTGACCAAGCCCTTGTCTACAAAGTGAAGCAAGAATAAAATTTATCTCAGAGTTTTTAAGAGCTTAAAATGATTCAATATATGTAAAGAGATTAGAATATTATAATTATTATTAGTTTTTTTTTTGAAGACAACCTGAACAGTGTTTGACACTATACCTCTTCCATTTCTTAGACATGACACTCGAACCATTAAGGAACCTGTGTCATTTAATGTATCTATTCAGTAAAAATACATATTACACGAATTAGCATTCACTTTTTAATAATTTACCGTGGTAGTTTTGACATTGCATATACATGATTTGTTTTAAAACATAGGAGCACTTAAAACTCTGCGAAAGTTTTGCCTGTTTTGTATTGTAGATAAAATTATATGAAATAGTTTGGTGGGTTTTATTGGTTAGTACAGAAAACACTAAACCTGATTCCTTGTACTGGGAATAAGTTAGTCCCTTAATGAGCTTTCATAACAGTGTGCTTTACCAAACAACAGCCTAATAGATGACAGACCTTCTCCTGTGGTATCCGAAAGTCGTGCTGCATTGTGAAAGATTCTGCAACAACAGCTGTGTGGGTCAGCAGGACATACACAAAATGTTAATTCAAGAAAGTCTAATGAAAATTTAATGTAAGGTCTATTACTGAAATGGAGAGAGGATGAAAGGATCCAACGAGGATGTGAAGCATCCTGGCACCAGCAGATCCAGGGCGCCTTTATGACCTGTCCACCCAGCAGAGCAGTTTGACACAGGAAAATGAGTGGAACCTAGCACCTGGTCTGCGCTGCAGCTCAGAGAGTTTGATAGTAAACTTCAGCCTGGCAACAGGAAGGGGAAAGATTCAATTTTCTCTCTTTTCTTCCATCTCCCCCTCCCTCTCTCCCTTTCTCTCCCACTCCTTCTCCCCCTCCAGTACTTCCCTCCATCTATCCCTTTGCCTCTCCCCTTTTCCTCCCTCCTCCTCTCACCCTCAGTCCCCAGCTCATCAATCCTCGGCTGCTGCTGTGTCTTCTGGCCAAAACAGAAACTGCGGATGGAGGAGCTGGGATAAGGGGGATGATGCAGCTCCTGAAAGTCCACCTTGTGCAGCCCACAGCTGGGTGCAGAAGGAAGCCTAGAGGAAGATTCTGATGGGAAATGGCACTTAGGCAGCCCACGACCTTCCGAACAATTTTGTAATTTGAAGATACCTTTATTTTAAATTGAGTGACTTCAATTATTTTTCTATTTACAATGAAATTTGTATAATCTATCCAAGAGAATAGTAAAAATATACCTACATGTGTTTGTCACTTAATTTGTATGGTTCACCTTGTGTGACTAAAATAACACAGGGATAATTTTCTTACCTGATTAAGATACAACTACATGCAGATAAAACTCAACATTTTCTTAGTCACATTAAGGTTTTAAACATACTTGCTATATTACCCTGCAGTCTACTGGGTTAGAGTATTATGCTTCCCTCATGTGGATAAGCATTTACTTCCCTGGTCTTTGGTATTAATACAGGAGTATTACAGGAGCTGGTGCTATCATTAGGTACAGCATAGCTCTTGACTGTTCAGTCCTGCAAACATTTTCATTATTGATTGAGACTCAGGACTGTCACTGTTTCAGTCCAGAACAGATTGGTAGGCAGGGCACAAGTACCTACACATTTTCATGGTTACCTTGCACAATTCTAACGGTCCTATAAAGTCATCAGAATCACATAGTTTTTCTTTGGTGTTCCATAGCAAAGCCAATTTTAGATTAAAAACACATAGAATAAATGATAGATTTATTTATCATATAATATATATTTTTTGAAAGTGTACATAAATGTGTATACATATGTATATATTCAATCTTGATTTGTTTTCCTAAGAAATGAGATCATAGCCTAAGCATGTCTTACATGATTGTGGTGAATGCCAATAAGTAGCCATTTAGGTTTGCAGTTCTGTGGAGAGCAGGACCAATAAAATGACATTGGTCCAGTCCAGGTAGTATAAAGTGTATAAAATTTATATCAACCAAGATGGCTTTCAGTCAGCCCTGACACTTTGGCTCAAGAGGGAAACTACCTAAGTTACACTAGACACATCTGGCAAGGAGACACACCTCAGATATCTGCACATGTGATAAGAACAGCTGTGTCTGCAGAGTGGGGCCACCCATACACAGGTTGCTGGGAAAATTTCCCACTTGGCATCAGGGGTGCCAAGACACTTATCAAGAGACCCAGAAGGGTGGAGTACACCACTCTCAAGGTATAACTGAGGCAGGCTCAAGACCCTGCTGAGACAGCCGAGCTCTGTACACCAGAGTTCTGCTCCATATCACACTGATCCCCTGGCATCGGCCGCTGGAGGTTCTGCCCTGCTGGACCGAGAACTTCGTCTGCCCTGCTGCCGATATGGTGCCAGAGATTCTTTCTAGAAAGATGCTAACAGCTCCCTTGCCCACTGTGCATCTCCCAGACCTGCAGACTGAGACTCCGGGACTCAGGTTTGTTATCCCTCATTGATTGCTCTGTGTATGTGTTATATTCCTCTTAGATTAAGAGAGAGAGTAGGATATTAATGCACGTCGATGTTCTACTTTGAGTGAACCTGCATTTGATAAAAGCTGAGTGAATAGCATAGTTACCTTGTGTGGCTTGTCTATTCATTGCTGCTGGGCCGTTCAGCAGTCAGCTAGCTGAGCAGTTGCCTGGCTGACTTATAGAAAAGACTATATCATGAACATACACTTGTGATAAGTTCTTAAAGTTTCAGGACACTTTACAATCCTAAAAATTATTTAAGATTCCCAGAGTGTTTTGTTTATATAAATTAAGTATATCAATACTTTTGTGTTAAATTTTGAAAGTGATAAAACTTGAAATTATTTATTAATTTATTTTAAAATGACAGAAAGTCACATATTAATACCTGTAATATATTGGGTTGACCCAAAAGTCTCTATGGTTTTTTCTATAAAATAAAAGACATTTTTTCTGTGTTTTTTAAAATGTATTTTATTGATTATATTGTTACAATAGTTCCAATTTTCTCCCCTTTACTCCCCTCCACCCAGCATCTCCCTCCCCCAGTAATCCCCCCCCCAAGACCATACTCATGGTTCATACATACAAGCTTTCCCGCTTCACCCTTTCATATATTCTTCTTCTCTCTCTTTTTTTTAGTAAATATGAGATTAATTAATTATTTTAACAATAAAAAATAACTATCCCTCCCTCTCAGATGTTAAGACCCTTTGTAATCTTATAAAGAACAATGGGCGAAGGTCTCAAGCTCCTCTAGCTGCTTCAAGCTGGACATGGTCGTCGTCCTACCTACCCTTGGGTCCAGAAATCCCTAATAAGAGTGGGGGTGTGGAGGGGAGGGTGGCCTTCCCACATGGGGAAGGATCGTGCAGACTCCAGGTCAGTTGGCTGTAAAAGACATATTTTTTATTCTTACCAATAACTTTATTGATTTGGATATTTTGAGTATGTTGACTATCTCCTGCATGCTGTAATGTTGATTGTTCTCAATAAATGTCTCGATTTGGTCGCTATCAACTTCAGCTGGTCTACCCAACCATGGAGCAACGTCCAGAAGGAAATTTCTAGCACAAAACTTTGCTAATTTCTTTTGACATCTTTGCTCAGTCACAGCACCTTCTCCACACTCTGCACACGTCGTTTTTTGCATTTCAGTTGCATTTTAACCTTTCTTGAAATAATAAAGCACAACATGTTGAAAATGTTGCATATTTTCTTCTATTTTCAATATTAAAATTCAGTAATTTTGATAAGTTTTTTTAAATGCATGCTGATATGACAGCTGTCACAATACAATGTTACAAAATTATTTCAAATAAAGTCAAAGACAAGAAAGTGCTACTAGAGCCATCTCATGGGAAAAAACAAGCAAACTTTTTGGCCAATCCAATGTTTTATAAAAAATATATTTATAAAGCCAAAATATATTGATGAGAACAGTGGCATTTTTTTAACATTTTTTGCCAATCTCTTTAATATTTGGCTTGTAAAAGGCGCTGAGACTCTCGGATGTACTTCTCTATTCAATGTGTTGCAGTGTGCTCTTTCCGGTGAAGTGTGTGGAGGAAATCTGGCCTCCCATAGACAACACAATTGGGAACGCAGAATCTTGTGGACTTACCGAAAGGGCTAGAAGGACCCCCAGGGCTTGGGAAACTGCACTTTGAGCTTTGAGCTTTTTCTGTCAATTGGAATACTCAACGGGAACAAGGGGCTGGTCCCCTGAACCCTACCCTCTGACAACTGGTTCAGCAAAAGCAGCAATGTTGTGAGAAATGTATATGCACTTTATCACTTAGTAATCACACCACCCTAAAAATAAGAAGGATATGAGAATGCCCAGATTTTAGATGCTAAACTAGACACAATGAAGAGGCAAATCTGAAACTACAATTAATGGGAGGATCAGCAGGGATTTGAATCATGTTTATTTCATTTCAAAGGCCAAGCTCTTTCCATTACGCCATCCTAAGGAAAACTCCGTTCATTAACAGCATTGACTGGAAGGCATTGAGGAGGGAAAAGCTTGAACGGTCGGTTGTTGCTTTTGTTTTTCATGGATGACTTTTCTTACACAATCTTTTAGAGTCCCTTTGTCTATGCCTTTTATCTTTTATTGTTGCAGCTTGTTGTAGTGTTTTCAATACTATTTTCAAAGACTATATAAACTATGCTATTTGGATAATAATAGATTTTTCTGGTGTGCAGAAATATATTTTTGCTCTTATTTTTTAGTATTTTTCAATATACTTCATTTCACTGGATATATCATATACACATACACAGAGAATTTATAAATAAGCTTTTCTTATTCATTATTGACAAAAAGTATCATCAGTATCTCTCTCTACTTGCATCCTTGATCTTCAACAGGATTGATTATTGTGAAATCCTGACCCTCCTTAATACCTTTATAATTAGAAGTTCACATGTGTAGAAGTATTATTCATTCAGTCTGTATTGTAAAGATATAGCTCTCTAAGGCCCTATGGGATGAAACAACATCTGAATGCCCGGTACTTACTTAAGTTTTTATTGTATGTTCCACTTGTTTTTATAGATAACTGTGCAATATGAAATGTGTAATGAATTGAATTTTATTCTTTTAAATTCAGAACAAGAGATTTTAGAGCTATGAATACACCTTTAATTGACTCTTTACCTACATCCAAAAAATGTTAACATGTGTTACCGTATTCTCTTTGATTTAAAAACGTGGAAATAGAAGAAAAATGTTTCTTGTATTTTTGATTTGTTGAGAATTTTTCAGTGCTTTTTCCCCTATTAACTTTTTATCACATTACATTGTACACAGAAATTATAACCTGTATGTTTTATTTTGAGAAAGCATTAGTTCAATTTTAATTTGTGGCTAAATTTGCAATAGATGGTTGACAAGTACATTTTCTTTAAAAAAATCATAATTGTTAACAGTATATTTTCAATAAAGATCAAAGAAAGACTTAAATTTCAAATCAAGAAACCAAAATAAAATAGCAAAATTAAACTAAGGAATATAGAAGTAAAGCACTAATGAAGATAAGAGCAGGTATTCATAAGTTCGGTTCAGATAATATTTAATTAATGAATTGATGCCAGCTGCATTCTTTGATAAATTCAATAAAATACTCAAATATGATCCAAATAAGAGAGGAAAAAGGAAAATATAACCATGCAATTGACAAAGAACATGCTACATGGAAAGCATAGTATGAGAAATTTAAATTTATAACAGAATAACATATAGAAATTGACACTAATTAATTTGAATATTTTTATAAATACATTTTAGATACTTTAAGTTGTAAAAAGTGATGCAGAAAGAAATAGTTAACTAGAATAAAATAACAATAGAGTAAATATTTACAGTAACCAAAATTCTAGATGTAAAAAGCAGTATGGGATTAACTATATTTTGTGAGTAAATTCTATGAAACCATGAACATCTACAATAGTTATGATAGAAAAAAAGCTTCTAAATTCACTTTATGAAGCTATCATGATTCTGTTGTGGAAGGTCATCAGGAACAACTGTCACCTGGTTGGGCTCACTAACTGGACCCAGGCAATTGAAGTTGCCCCACTCCCTCCACTGCATTTGGAATGCATGCTCTGCTGACCTTCCCCACCCTAGAATCAGCCCAAACACAGCCTTGAGCCTGACAGGTGGTGTTCAGACTATCTGGACAGGGTAAGTGATGAAACCCTGTTAAGGTCCTCTGTGTACATGACTAAATCCAGTTAGGGTTCAATGAATTTGAATTGTGTGCTAATATGATGGAAAAGTAAATGTTTTGAGCAAGAAGGTATCATGAGCAAACTTATTTTTTAAAAGCCTATTATGTGGAAAATATAACATTAGGGGTACATTAAAATCAGAGAAGTCATTAAAAAATGATGGTGTTTTGGAATAAGGTGATAGTAACAGGAACAGGATGAAGTTTCATGAAAATGAAGTCTGAGACCAGCTTTTAATGTTGTTTGTTTTTACTTTCTGGTTATTGTTATTTTGTTTGTGGTATTTTTCTACAGCATTGGGAAGTCCTTGCCTTGAATGTCTGATGAATAAATTCAGAATATGTATGAAATTGGAAACAAAAAAATATAAGCAGAGTTTTAAAAGCTAGAATAGTTAGTATATTGGTTTAGATTTTTCTTCTTTTAATAAACAGAAAGATTATTCATGTCTTGAATCACCAAGAGACAACACTGTGATCTAAATTAGAATTTCTAAAAGTTCGTTAAGCCTGGTTTAGAGGCACAAGTTCATACTGATGCACAGCATAAGTGAATTACTCTCAGGCCCTGGCATTGAGTATGCAATAATTATAGCATAATGAGATAATGAAGAGACTCTGTCAGGCTTTTTTAGGCAGAGAGGCTTGAGGATACAAATATTTGAAAACAGAGAATACCAATTAGTTTTCATGCTGCCCTATTAGTAGGACAGAGAGTTACATTTTGTCAACTCTGCGCTGAAAGGAAGGCAAGAGGCAAACAAAATGCAGCTTAGATCATGGTGCTCTGGTTCAACATGTCATGGCCATTATATGCTGGAAACAACAGAGTAATTAAAACTCAGATTTCCTTGCCAGCAAAAGCTACCTCTGAACTACTGTGACTCACATGGTATGTAGCATGATGTTGCTGTCTGATTCTATACTCTCTCTATTTGCTTGAAATTAGGATCCCAAATGTGATATCTGTCTGTACTTATGTAAAAAACATCTTAGCATCAATTTAGCTTAATTACCATTATATTTATTTCCTAGCTGTTTAATCTCTACCAGGCCTGGAAGGGTCGATTAAACTGTATTTAAATTTATTCTGCTTTGTAGGTGTCCAGTAAAATGAACATTATAAGTAGCTGTGCTGTAAGGTTAATTTGTTCTGGAAAATTACCCATATTTCTCCAGAGTACTCATTAGTGGAATAGAACAGAACTAATCTAGATGCTAAAGGATTGTCTTTATTGCCATACGGATATTTTTGATAAAATTCCAATTGGGATTACTTCCCAGAGCCTGAATAAACAAAATAGAATATGACAAATCTCAGCTTTTACTTACACAAGGTCTACCTAGAAAGTATCCAGCAATGTACTATGAAAAATAGAGACATTTACTGAAGAAGATCCAAGATCCAAGAAACATTGTACATAGGACAATAAAGCCTCAGTCCTTTTCAAAATAGGACTCTTGGGACCTCACCCAGGTCTCCCAGCATCTCTTCTACTGTTCAAATCACTGCAACATCCTTTGTTGGAATCACCATTAGCTGCCTGTCTTTTTTTCCTGAATCTCATCGATGCTGAAATCTCTTCCCTTTCAAAGATGATTTTTAGTTTTGGGAAAAGCCAGAAGTCCCAGGGCACCAAATCTGGGCTGTAGGAGGGCCGAGTCACCTGGGTAATTTGATGTTTTGCTAAAAACTTTGTATAAGATGTGATTCATGAGCAAACACACTGTGATGAAGTTGCCAATCACCAGTTGCCCATAGCTACAGCCTTCTGTAACATCCAAATAGTTTCCACAGAGGAATGTTCAAGCTCAATGAAAAATCTGATACAGATTCATTGCTCTACTCATTTAGTCGTTTTGAATGTGGTGGCCACAGAGTACCATGCTCACTCAAATGTCATCGACTGCCCCCACTGACTAATACAGTGAACTTGTCATTGTTTACACATGTGCATTTCAGTCCACTCTCCTTGGCAGCCAGGTTACACCAATGTTGTGCAGACTTTTCTCATTATATTAACAGTGGCTGGACTTTTCCAGACAGACCTCATATCTGGCAAAAAGGACAGATGAAATAGCTGAGAATTGCAGGCCAATCTGATTATTCGGGAGCTACTTGCTGCAGTAAATTATTGAAAAGTTTTTCAAAGACTATTTGATGCTCAACAAGTTATTCTGGAAAGTGTTATGAAGACATAAATTAAGAATAAAATTCTTATAAAACACTCAGCACACTTCAACAATTAAAATGCATTTTCAAGCTATGTTTGGCCTTTGAGACTGAAAATAACATACAATTTCATAGTTCCTATAAGAAATAAAAGTACATTGCTTCTTTAACACACATATACAGACCAAAGGGGAAAATATAATTACCTTAGTATCTATCCCCTTTTTTAAGATAGACATATATTTTGCTACCATTTTCCATTTTCTTTAATTTTTATTGTTTGTATTTCCATTAGTTATATTACAAAAGACTCAAGTTGTAGAGATGTGTACAGAGTAAAACAAGAAAGATCTCAGCTCCTCTCTGTACTTCTTCAAATTAGTAGGTTAGAGTTTGCTGTGAATTTTTCACTTTCTGTTCTATTCATTTTCTTGTCTATACTAGGTACTATAGATTTACATTTTTTAGTCAAATAGAATTAAGCCATATTTTTTTCCCTGTGGTGTAGTGTTTTTTGTTTTTAAATTTGGAGGAATTCATTAAAGGAGACTAAGTAGCTCACAGAATGGAAGAAATTGCTAAACAATCCCCTTCAGGTAGCATTTCTGTCAATGTCAACAGCAGCAGTGTGTTGACTTCTAAACCACGGACTAATGGGAACCCCCTTAATTTTTCTATGCTTTGTACATTTTAAAAGAATGAAAATACTATAAAACATAAACATTTTTAGATTAGCTTTATAGTTGGACATTTGCTGGCATTTCCCCAAATCATTACAATCAAACTTAAAGGCTTCATGTTGGTCCATTATACGTAGTCACCATTATTTACTTAAATATTAAACATTATTACATCATTCTACTTTAATTTTGGAGATTTTGTTTATTTTTTTTCTGCTAACAAACAATACTGTTATTAATACCATTGTGCATAAATCTTTTTTCCCAGTTGAGTTCAATTTCTTAGTATAGATTCCCATAAATGAAATTATATGTTAAAACTATTAACACTTTCAGATCATTTGTAGATTTTTATTTAAATTGAGGTTAAACAAAGGACTCTTTACTTTAAAGCCTCAAAATGATATTAAGAGTGATATTGGTTGTTTAATGAAATGAAAGTCTCTTACTTGTTTTGTTTAAATGCTCCAGTTGATAAAATTTTCATGATTACTGCTCATTAATGCTGATTTTCTCTCTTGGTTATAAAACTTACCATGTCTGTGGAACTTTTCTGGCTCTGTACACACTGGTAATTACATTTTTTTTTTAGATGCTCTCTTTATTCAGAATTCTTAGTGCCTATTCAACAACTTTAAAAGAAGAGATATATCTAAGACATTATATGGAAATTAAATCAGCTAATTCTTTGCTGATAATGCTGTGAACTTTGCTTGGTTTGCCACTCCTAATAAGAAAAGTTCATATTTACATCATTTTTCCCACCACAACACATTTTAAATTATATCTAATTGTTCTCTATTATTTAAGGTTCAGGAGTAGATAGAATTTATAATGAGGAGATGATAAAACTCAAAGAAGTGAACAAATATTAGGAGAAGTGCCTGCGTGTCTTCTATCACTGTCATTGGTGCTTTGAGTAATTTTTGTCGTGTCTTTAAAGATACACATCTACTTGCTCTCACTTCTGTTTTACTAACGTTTTTAGGGGGAAGAGGTAGGTGAATATGAGGTGTGGCTTTCCCGTAGAGCACCTTCCAGAGGTTTTTGCTTGATATGTTTTGTACCCTCATGACATGTATTAACTGGATACATTCATGCATTTATGTTGGGATGGTTAACTTGTAGAAGCCTTTGCAAAAGATTTTGGCATTATGCAAAAAAGAAACTTAACTGTGTTTATAGATACTTGAAATGGTAACACCAGTTTTAGAAACTTCCCTTAAGGAAACAAGTACACTTCTGAAAAATAAAATGTGTTTTATTATGACTAACACATTTATAATGCCTAAGTATATTTAGGTACTTACTGTTTTAATAATATGTTATGAAGTCTTTACCATAATTTAAAAAATGGCATAATAAAATGAAAAGATATTACATGAAATTAAGAAAGCACCATAGCAGTTAGTATGATCATAGCTATGAAAATACTGTATAAGATTAGGAAAAACATTCAACAGTGTGCAATAATGTCTTTATTTGTATTTTAGATCTGGTTTTTTAATTCTTTTATGAAAAAATATACAGTAAATGTTACTCAACCTTAAGTCCTCCTAAGAGAAAGTAAGTTAAAAATGTATGGTTAGACATTTTGATAAATTAGTAAGAATCAGGGCTCTGATGTGAGGTCTGGGTTTGAACTTAGCTTCTCACTTCAAACACTCTGAGACTTTGGGTATTTATTTATCCTGCTGAATATTAATTTCCTCATCTAAAATGCCTGCTACGTTAATGTCTAATTTATAGGCTTATTGAAAGGACTAAATTAGATAATGTATGTAAAGCACAGAACCCATTATTAAGTTGCCTCAACGGAAAACAAAACCTGGCAATAAAGTAGTCAATATGTCAATGGTGTTAATGAGTAATCATAATTATGCTTCTAACAAGATGAAAAACAAATTTCCTGAATCCTATTTTTAACACATAGAAAAATAAATAGATAACTCCTTCTATTTTAGATTTAATGAAAAAATGAATAAATGGAAGAGAAAATGTTATTAGAAAAGCTAAGACTTTATTTTGGTTAAAAAATGAATAATGGAATAATAATATATGCAACTAACTCAGAGTTCACCATTCTAGGTCAGGTAACTAACTGCACCATGTTATGTCGTGCAATGTAGCTCTACAAAACATACAACGATTCTTTTCCATGTATTTCTAATGCTGTAGCACTGTTGAGAGAGCTGAGGTTTAAGAACTGCAAGTGGGACTTAATAGAGAAATTCAAGTTCTCTGAATTTTATGTTTAAAGTTGTTACTTTATATCTAGTCATTTAAACATTTGTGCTTTAGAAGGAGTTCTTTGGTCTGATGATCCCTGTATGGATAAATTCCCCCATCAGTCATTGAGTTGGTTTATCGCTCCTTCCTTACTGTGTGAAGAGGAGCTCAAGGGAAGAAGTAGAGGTGGTATGAACAAGGGAAGGGAGAGTAAACTGGACAGAAATCCAAGAACCCAGACTCCTTTTGAGTGAAAATTTCCTATGAAGAAATATTCTTGTATCAAAATGGCTCAGAGGGGAGGGGTTTGGGGAAACCAGATCAAAGAAGGTGAAGAGATCAGCCAAAGAACACATGTGCATAGCTCACGGACACAGATAGTAATATGGTTTATGCCAGGGGAGCGGGTGGGGGCTTAGGAATCCTAAAAACTGGGGCAAACTGCCACAACACTCTCTTATCCTAAAGTTCATCCTAAATGCAAGTTGGATGACCTAGTTTTTAGCAAGAATAGCCAGGAATACTTCATTGGCGTCTTAGGGGCTGGGTCAGAGAGACTAGTGAGCCGGTTTCTCTCTGGTGGGTTAGGAAACTCGGTGAAAGACTGCAGCAACACACCTTCCATTTCTGCCTGACATAATTATTTTAGAAAGCCACAACCAAAATCAGTATTTTGTTTAACTACGAAACTTAGAAAGTTCATCCTTTATTAGTGTCAATGCTAGAAATCCTCATAGACTTCTAGTTCTCTCAAATTAAGAATATGAATGATAACTTGGTTGATTTTTCTGAGTTTTAAAATTTCAACCTGAATATACTCTGGGCAATTTTTAAAATTAAAAAGCGAAGTTCAAGCAAGATAATTAGTTTTAGCTCATATTCCTCAAATTCATTATAATGAATTCCAATTTTTTTCAAGCAGTTCTTCTAGAAGTTACTTATTGAAAACCATTAGAAAATAAAATAATGAGATTTTAAAATAAATGAAAACTGCTCCTGGTTGATATGCAAATTGATTGTACTGGTACACAATGTAAAACACTTCATTTTTCTCTCAGGGAAACAATTATTTTATCAACCATAATTCATGTTCTTTTATCTAATCATAATTCATTAGTAAAATATTACTTAATACTAACTCAACTAAAATAATAAAATATTAGGAAGTACATTTGGAAAAGCACTGTCCTCGAGAGGCAAACACATTGGTGGCTCTGTGAAGAGAATTGACTTATCATACTCATATTCTTTAAATTATTATTAGTTTTCAGTGTGTATCTTGGTACTTTAACAAATACTTGTAGAATAATTATTATGTATATGCTTTTAAGAAGAGTTAATTTTTCATAATTATCATGATTTTTAATCTCTACTTTTTTATATATGTAAAAATATTAAATATAGATATACTTCTTATTAAAATTCCAAAGCAGATAAATAAGAAATATGTTACTTTTTAATAAACTCCCTTATTTCTTAAAGTTAAAGCAAAAGGAAATGTTAATTTTTCAAAGTTACTTAACATGTAAGAGAAAAGGAAATCAGAATCACTTAGGAATAAAATTGCTCACCAGATAATGTTGTACTTGAATATGTCAATGTAATACTGTCTTAAGATTGGTAAAGTTTTAGGTAGCTTCACTCTTTATGGAACTTAAAACTAATCTTTGGAGCATTTACTTATAGAATGGTGGTATGAAAAGTTTTCCAGATGAACAACAATAACTTTAAAATATTTTGAAACAGTCATTCAGAGTTCCTGAAAATTATGCTAAAGACATACAGAAACTGAAGAGACAGTCATTTAAGGAAAACCTACTAAATCTCTGTAAGAACAGCGAGGGTCTGTGGCATCTGCACCACAGCCCATGCCCTTATTCCTCCCCTCTGCAGCTCAGCAGAATGGAAACTTCCTCTGGGGTCATTAGAGCCAATAAACTAGGATTCCTCTGCCTTCAGCTCCTGAGATGGAGAGTCACCACGTTTTTCATGCTCCCCCAACCCCACCTCAGCTCTGTATAGCAGAGGCTAAATTTCAGGCAACTATGCTCAAAAAGGCAGGAGCTCCCTTCTTTATCCAGCCCCCACTCATTGTCTCATTGTATACAGGCTTTATCCCAGGGATGACAAGCCAAGAACACTGCAAATTTTCTGATTTGTAGTGAAACATCTTTCTATTTAAATATTTATGTATCCATCCAGCAAATATTTATTGCACTCATATGACTCATGCATTCTTTCATTCAACAAATATTTATTGATCACCTACCATGTGCTAAGTGTTGTGCTAGGCATAAAAGACGAAGCAATAAAAAAAAATAGTCTCTGCTGCTAAGGAATTTAAACCATAGTGAGGAAAGAGAGACATTGAAGAAGTACCTAGTTAAAGAATACAAATAATGGAGTTGAGTGCCATGGATGGAAATATAGTGCACTAAACAAATGGAGTTCTGTTTTTGTTTGCTTTTAAGTTTATTATTTGAGAGGACCTGGAAGCAGGAGGTGAAAGTGAAGCAAGCTCACAGGTCAGTGGCCATTGTTAAATTGAAAGAATGACACAACGACAGAGGACTGGTCTTTAGCTTTTTTTTAGTAAAAGTTTAACCCACTGACTCAGGTCCGACTCAACGGCAGGTGTGAGATTGGCTTGATCTTAGATTTTTTTCATTTATCATTTGTCACTGGTCCATTTTGAAGCATGTTCTCGCTTGTCGGCAGGTCATTTGCTATTTGTCAAAAGCATTAGGAGCAGTTGACTGTAATCACGTGTTGCCTGATAAATGTTTTTGCATTTATTGAAAGCATAGTTCATTCTGTATGTTTTTATTTTAAATTAACCTATGGAGTCATACAACAAGGTCAAGATCAATGTAGAGAAATTGATCACGGTAACCAAATTAACTAAAGTAGCTAAACTGAATCTTAAGTAGATACGCGGATTTGTATAACAATGCATTCAGTAGTTAACTAATTCCGGACACAGATTGTATGAGATTACATAGAAACTCTACAATATATAGCTATGGGAAAGCCTATGTGATATCCACATTGCTCAATTTTTTTATTCAAGTAGATTAGCAATAGCATCTACTTATCAGGTTGTGAGTATTGTCTGTGGGAATCAGGCTCTTCCATATGATCACAAAGAAAGCATTCCAAGGGCCCATGCATGGGAGATTGTGGTACGGCATAGAACCTGTCCCCTGGGTTTCCAATGTCCCATCTCCCTCTGTCCCACCATGGAAGAAGTTTGACCGTGTCCTCAGCCAGGCCAAGACAACAGCCAGTGTCCAGAGTTTCTGCTTCAAGACAACAGCCAGTGTCCAGAGTTTCTGCTTCAAGACAACAGCCAGTGTCCAGAGTTTCTGCTTCAAGACAACAGCCAGTGTCCAGAGTTTCTGCTTCCTATTGAAGCTTAGTCCTTTGGAGCCCACAGGCAGCTGCTAAGTAGTCTCAGGCCCCATACAGGCAGCTTACCTTGTTCCCAGCTGTTCTGGTGGCAGAGTCCACATGACTGCTAGCCCTGTGGCTGCTAAGTCCACATTCTTATGGAGAGAAAATGCACAAGTGCACAGGACCGGCACGTTCCTGGGTGAGCAAGAGAGAGCTTAGTCATTCTGGAGCAGTGGTTCTCAACCTGTGGGTCGTGGGTCGTGACCCCTTTGGGGGTCAAACAACCCTTTCACAGGGGTCGCCTAAGACCATCGGAAAACACATATATAATTACATATTGTTTTTGTGATTAATCACTATGCTTTAATTATGTTCAAATTGTAACAATGAAAATACATCCTGCATATCAGATATTTACATTATGATTCATAACAGTAGCAAAATTACAGTTATGAAGTAGCAACAAAAATAACTTTATGGTTGGGGGTCACCACAACATGAGGAACTGTATTAAAGGGTCTCGGCATTAGAAAGGTTGAGAACCGCTGTTCTGGAGCCTACACCATGTGCTTTGGGCCCAGTAGTTGCTAGACCCACAGAGTCATATGCTCCTGGGTGAAAGACACAGGAACAAACAGGCAAGTGCATCACCAGGAGGGCAAGAGAGAGAAAGATTGATTCTTTGTTCCCCTGGGATTATATTAGTTTGGGTACCTTTTCAAAAGAACCAATCAACTTTCCCAACTCCCAAGCTTTGTGTGGGTTTACCTCTCAACCAATCCCTTGTTTCCCCAGGCCAGACTGACAGTCTTTTTTGGTCCAGAACCACTTCCTGGCTCCCCAGCAATATGGTACTGAAAGGGGGAAGGGAGGCGTGTTAATTCACTCGGTGGGGCACAATGCTTTGGTCACCTGGAATGTGAAGCTGTAGCTTCCTGGCTCAGCAAGGCCTATGCTTCCCAGTTTACTGAGCTCAATGTGCCAATTCCTTTTGCTCTACTTCTCAATACCTAGCTAAACACTGATGGTTACATGAAGATAAAATGTGATGGGAGTTATATAAAAACTGCCTAACCAATTTGGTTGCTACTGTTTTTCTTGTAGCTTTTTTCCTTTTACAATTCTTGCTTTAAAGCAAACAACTTTAATGACATAGCCATAGCTATTCTTTGTGAGTAGACATATTTGGTCCTGAAGAACATTTGTTTTCTCCACTGGAATTGTGAAACCCACCTCTCTCTCCCTCTCTCTCTCTCTCTCTCCTCTCTTTCGCTCTCTCTCCTCTCTCTCTCTCCCCTCTCTCTCTCTCCTCTCTCCCCTCTCTCTCTCTCCTCTCTCTCTCTCTCCCCCCACTCTCTCCTCTCTCTCTCTCTCTCTCTCTCTCTCTCTCTCTCAGAATTGTCTTTGATAGGTTTCTAAACTTAATTGGTTATTGGTCCTAAAATCTGTGACCCTACTGGCCTGATGAGGATCAGTACATCAGTGATTTGCTCCCAAAGCAATGATCATCTCACCTCAGACATTAAAAGTTCCAGATTTTGAGCAGCATCAGGTGTGATATAGATAGGTAGATAGGTATGTAGGTAGGTAGGTAAATTGATAATTTCTCAATACTAATAGGAATACCCCTAGTATTTAATTTCTCTTTGGTATCTTTCTATCCTCTTAGGAGGGTTGAACTGATTTTTGAAAGAGGTGTACCTTCCATTTAAGTTGAGTATTTTCCTTTTCTGCCACATATAGGTCTAGTATTATATGTTGGAACTGTTTATCTTCTCTTAAAATTTTTTTTCCTCTTCTTTTTATGTCATTTACTTGTCAATATCTGCTCTAGATTTTATTTAAACAATTGTCTCATATTTAATTACGTGACGTCTATGATTTTTGAACCATGTGAACCCATTTGATCCTTAAATTTAAGAGAAAAAATACTGAGGCTAGTCAGACACCTGAAATTAAATATTACAACTACACTTCAAAATAAAATCTGAGCTTGCAAGAAAGTAAAAGATAACCTCAGCATTCTAAAATAAATGACATTTCGGAGATCCAAGATGGCGGAGGAGTAAATGGAAGCTACACTAACCTCCTCCCAGGACCAGTCTGGGTTTACAACTTAATTTTGGAGAAATCATCTGGAACAACCAACGAACACTAGCTGGAAAGAAGTCTTATAACCACGGAGAGACAGAAAAGGCCGCTACATCACAACGTGACCGGTAGGGAGTGCGGAGACGCGGAAGGGCTGGCTGGGCTCACATGGGTGGCAGCTGAAGGGACTGAGAAACAGCTCAGCAGCCGGGGATTCCCCCTGAGAAGGGCAGGGTCTAAACCCCCAGCTGGGATTCCCAGCCTACAGCAACAGAGTGGAAAGTAAAACAGTATCAGCTGTGAAAAGCGAAAAGCCACAGGGTTTCTTGCTAGCCGGAGAGAAACAGCAGGAGAAAAAGAGCTCTTAAGTGGATCACATACGAAAATATTTTGGCCACCACTTACCCTGGGCTCAAGCAGAGGGAAGGCAGAGAGGACTGGAGACACTTGGGGAGAGTTTGGCATGGTGGCTTTGAGGGAAGAACTGGAGGAGCAGCCGACTGGGTCCCAGTGCTGACTCATCCCCAGTACTGCGGGTAGACCATTCCCCTCCAAGTGGCGTCAGCCTGAGGGGAAGCAAAAGCCCTGCCGACGGGAATTAAGCTGCCACACCCACAGTCCTTAAGCCTGACAGCTAATCACAGATTGAGCAGATTAACAATCAAAGAAGACAGACAACAGCAGTAGATCCCTGGAAGTCTCCAACAGGCTGCCTAGGGCCAGACTGGTACATGATCTGACGCCACCAGAGGCAGATCCAGGAAGTGCAGATCATTCTAGGAAGCACCAACAAACAATAGGAGTCAAAAAAATGGGGAGACAGAGAAACAACCTCCCATCAAAAGGAAAGGTAGAATCCCCAGAAAGAGTGCTAAATGAAATAGAGGGGAGCGAACTATCAGATATGGAATTCAAAACATGGATTATGGAGAAGCTGAATGAGCTCAGCGGAAACTTCAAAGAACTCCAGAAAAACTACGAGGAACTCACAGAAAATTACGTGAGCATGAAAAAGGACATAGAAGCTATCAATAAGAGCCAGGAGGAAATGAAGAATACGATCTCTGAATTGAAGAACACAGTAGAAGGAATTAAAAGCAGGCTAGAGGAAGCAGAAGATCGGATCAGCGAGCTGGAGGACAACCTACACAAAAACTCCCAGACAATGCAACAAAATGAAAAAAGACTGAACAAGACTGAAGAGGTTCTAAGACAGCTGCAGGACAACATGAAACGTAATAATATCCGTATCATAGGAATTCCAGAAGGAGAAGAAGAAGAGCAAGGGATAGAAAACCTCTTTGAAAAACTAATGACAGAAAACTTCCCTAACATGACGAGAGAAAGAGTCACGCAAGTCCAGGAAGCACAGAGGGTCCCAATGAAGATGAACCCCAACAGGCCCACCTCAAGACACATCATAATTAAAATGGCAACATTCAAAGACAAAGAGAGGATCCTAAAAGCAGCAAGAGAAAAACAACTAATAACATACAAGGGTACTCCAATAAGGCTATCATCAGATTTCTCAGCAGAAACACTACAAGCCAGAAGGGAATGGCAAAAAATATTCCAAGCAATGAAAAACAAAGGTCTACAACCTAGAATACTATACCCAGCAAAACTCTCATTCAAAATGGAGGGTGAAATAAGGAGCTTCCAAGACAAAAGAAGGCTAAAAGAATACATCTCCACCAAACCAGCAATGCAAGAGATGCTAAAGGGTCTGCTCTAAGAAGATAAAGAAACAGAGAGAGACAGAGAAGAACACAAGTACAAAGGGGAAAAATGACAGTGAATAAGTACTTATCGGTAATAACCTTAAATGTAAATGCATTAAATGCTCCAATTAAAAGACATAGGGTAGCTGAATGGATTAGAAAGAATGACCCACATATATGCTGTCTACAAGAGACCCACCTTAGAACAAAAGATCTACACAGACTGAAAGTAAAGGGATGGAAAAAAGTATTTCAAGCAAATGGGCATGGGAATGACTGGGAATGACTTTCAAAGGTAATAAAAGCCCGCGAAATAAAAGGCCTGCTGCCATGGTTGGTTGTGCGGTCCACAGCAATCTCTCCAGGGAAAGAATGAAGGTTGTTTTCCTGAAAGATGGCTAGAAGGGACCTTAAGGCACAATGGAAAACCATAAAGACTTGGAAAGGACAGGTGTGTACAGGCAAGGATGAATGCCAGGTATGTGGCCCAGCTTCTGTGCCCTGAAGAGCAGACTGAGGGCCACCCTAAATGTTCCTTGGGTAAGTTCCAGCAAAACAGAACTAAAGATCATAAGTGATCATTTGCTGCTCTTGTTATGTTTATGCAAACGAACAGGATAAATTAAAAATGGACTTAATGTAGCCCCTTTAAAGACAAGGAGAGTAATCTTAGGGAGAAAAATCATTATTCAAGGAAAATCACTATGATCAGTGGCAGACTGTAAAGTAGGGCAGCTAACCGTCTTAAAAGTTTCTTCTCACTTAAAAAATGGTTTCACTTGAAAATTAAACCATATCTGTGATATCACCAAAGAGATTCAAGTTGCAGGCAAGTAGAATGTCAAGTGCCTTGCAACTGGATGTCTTCCCAATAAGACAGTCTTACAGATTTAGAGACTTGTTTGTTGGCTATGTTACATAAATTAACATGTGTTTTCTGTTTTCAAAGGGCATAAGCCTATGACCGCATTACCTGAGTGATTGTCTGTACGCAAAAGGCTCACTTAATCCTCTCTGCAGCGCTGCCTCCTGAGACTCAACGGTTTGGCTGAACTAAATGGCTGGGTTGATGAAGAATAGGGTGGTCTGTGGGCTTCACTTTAAAACTGAATTCTCTTTTCTATCCTAATGGCTTGGACAGAAAGGGCCCAGAGGTCTGAGAAGGGGGAAACATAAACTATTTCCCTCAGCCCAAACTAAATATAATGGGCAAAAGGGTTTTGGACAGGCGAGATGTGCCTAGCACACCTTCCTCCAAAGAAGCCCCCCCCCCTTTTTTTTTTCTCCTAATGTGGAACATTGAAAAATTAATCCCTGCCTTTTGTCACCTAGTAGTTATGGATTGAATGATGCTTTTTAACCCTTTTTGCCAAATCTGTTCCCCCCAGAACACAACAAGGATGCCAACCTGCTAAACCAAGCACGCCGTTGTCCGGAGACAGCCAACTGACCTGGAGTCTGCACAATCCTTCCCCATGTGGGAAGGCCACCCTCCCCTCCACACCCCCACTATTATTAGGGATTTCTGGACCCAAGGGTAGGTAGGACGACGACCATGTCCAGCTTGAAGCAGCTAGAGGAGCTTGAGACCTTCGCCCATTGTCCTTTACAAGATTACAAAGGGTCTTAATATCTGAGAGGGAGGGATAGTTATTTTTTACGAACCATGGGTACGGACTTGGGGGGGGGATGCTGGGGGAGGGAGATACTGGGTGGAGGGGAGTAAAGGGGAAAAAATTGGAACTACTGTAACAACATAATCAATAAAATATACTTTAAAAAAAAATAAAAAAATAAAATAAAATAAAATAAATGACATTTTGAATTAAGATAAAGCTGATAACACAAAAGAAGAGAAGACAAGGTTTTCAGCCATAGAAAAAAGAGTTGGAACTGAGATCTGTTATTAAGCCAGGCTAAGGTTCTATTCATTTGTAAAAAGATGAAACAAGAAAAGAAAGAAAGAAAGAAAGTGTCCACCAACAAAATGGAACAGGTAGGTATCATGTCTGCCCCACACTGAGCCTTGGATGGAACTCTTTTTCTGAGATAGGATATATTCAAGAATTTCTTTTCTCTGCCTCTGTGGGGTACTCCTGGCATCCTCTTCTTGGTGGCTGCACGGTCACCTCTTCGTGCTTCACTTCTGCCTCTGTTGCTTTGGTCACATGTACATTTAGAGTTCCTGTTTTTACTGTTACCTGGCCTAGCTCTGGATATACCATTCACCTCATTCTTCTGAATATATTCCTGGAGGAAAGAGAGGAAGAAGGAGAACTAAGGTACTGACATTTGCCTATCAGAATTGAAAGAGGTAGTGACATTTGCCTATCAGAATTGAAAGACCGTAAGTCATGGTTTTTAAAGATATCTAGCCCATCCTATTGTATACCCCAAAATCAAACTGCTCTCTAATCTTGATGCATTTTCCTCTTGCCACTTTATCACTGTTCACTGTCTTTTTTTCCTACTGTCTGCATATATATATAATATATATAATTGTAATTATATATATATATATATATACATATATATAATTGTAACTTTATATATATATATAATTTTTTTGACCTGGATTTGTTGTTCCCCAAACACATCTTTGGGTTTCTTTTAGCTCTACATTTGGAAGCCAGGCCAATAGCCTAGACCGGTTTACAATAAGACGAACTATGACTGAAAATATGTAGGGCGCAAAACACTTAAAAAGTGATCAAAAGTCTACTGCTTTGAATATCTAAGAATAAATCATACCACATGAACTTCATTTATTAATAAAGGTATTAGAACGTCATTTACCAGTGCTCCCTAAGCTTTTCAATTCAGGTAAACATGACAATAGCTGTGCAGCTGTGCCAGGGTAGACCAGAGTTGAGTTGACCAGCACTTAGCATAGATACCTTTCTTTGGGGTACACTGAAAGTCCACAGGAAAATTTTAGGAACCTCTGTCACATAATAAAAGAATCTGCAGTTCAACAAGGAGTTTGAATGATATTAATTATACAGTAGTTATACTTAATTGCTATATTCAAAGTGTTTTGAATAAATGACTTAAGATCATGCTTTAAAATGTTTAACTTCAACCTGCCCATTTTGATTTCTATGAACATGCAATTCATAAAGGAGAAAAGAGATTTTTTATAAGAATTTGGAGGTTAGGATAAGGGTATATCATAAAACAATTTTTCAAAATCTCTCAGAATAAAACTTTAAAAATAATTTGTACCAAGAGAAAGGTGAGTTAGAATATAGACATGTAGATTATGCCATTAGAATATAGATATGCAAATTATACATTTGCTAATCACTAAGAGACTGACAAGTTCACTGCCTCATGAAATTTGCATGCTAATGAGGAAGTACAGAAAATTTTCAAATAAGTGAAGTGATACACAAGAACTATCAAGTACTGATAGCTACTATGCACATCATATTCCCCAGATATTGTTCTATGAAGTTTGATAACATTTTCTATTTTCAGGATTTATAATGTTTTGTTAGTTATTCTTTACTTTGTTTTAAATTTTGATCTTTCTAGTGGTGCATTGTCAAATGCTATAACATTAATTTGACTTTGTTTGACAATACTTGGATGGAGAGAAATTTTATTTCTATCTTATATCCAAAATAGTTCTTTTTTTCTTTTGTTCTAAAATGTCTTTTCTTATTTCTTTCATTCTTTTTATTTTAAGATTAGTTCTAGTGTTCGAGTACTGTTTCTTGAATCTATTTGCTAGGTACAACTGTCTTATCTCTTGTATAGCTAATTCAAGATAAGAAAAGAACCAATTTCCAGAGTTGTTCTCTGGAAAAGCCCTGAATTGACCCTTGAAAAATAAATCAAATTCTATATATAAGTTTCAGCTTTTCTGAGAGAGATTGAAAGAGAAAGAGGGGGAGAGAGAGAAAGAGAGAGAAGTAGGCAACCAAGTCTTATGACATTTTCAAACTAATCACACAGAAATATGGAAATGGATTCACAGTGATTGGTTCTGTGTCAAAGAACTTGGCAGTACAAGAAGCGAGTGATGACATAGAGAGCTGCAGGTTACTTTCATCTTCTATTAGCAGAGATGGTCCAATTTCACATCTTCTCCAATTCTAGTCAATGTCCATGTAAAAGAAAAATGTAAATCTAAAACTTTATATCTTTAACACTGTAATAAAAAAAAGACCCAAAAGGCTTAGAGGATGGCTATTTATAGGGAACCTCCTTCTTTGTTTACAGACTATAGAATGATTCCCAATAAACATGGAAATTGGAAATCCTTTACTAAGGGCAGTTCTTTTCTATGCTACATTTCATGCACACACACAATATACACATGTATATATACAAGTGAATGCATAATGTAATAAATAGCATATACAGGCATAAATAAAAATAATGAAAGGACATATTTACATGCTGAAAGAACAGCATTTCTCTTAAATTTGTTATTATTTTTAATGGTTTCAATAGGTTTTTATATTTTATGATTATAAAATTAGTATATATTTATTATAGAAATTTGAATAATTCATAATACTTCAAAAAGTAAGTAAAACAGCATTTAATCTAAACATTCAGAGTAAATTTCAGGATTTGTCTTTGGTATGTGCATATGCACATGTATGAATACATGAATACAAATGTAACTTAGAAATTGTGAAATTACCAAAATGTTATGAGTATGTTTCCATGTTCATGATCAAATATCCTCTGCATTTTAATGTATTTTAACCATTCATTGTATGGTTAAACTTATTTTATTTTACCAATTTTCTTTTGCCAAGGTTGTCATTCTTTCTAATATTTGTCTTATCTAAAATAACTCTGTAGTAATTATATTTATATATTTTATGATTACATAAGAAGGAAAATTCTTAAATGTGGGGTAGCTGGGACAAAGAATCTTTTTAAAAATTGTGTTTGATGTAAACTGCTATGGTTACTTCAAGGAATCCAGAAATATTATACTATCCTGGATTGCAGCAACAGCATTTGGAATGTGGATTTCTTCTTGCACCTGCTGTTATTGGAACTTGTGGTTGTTCTAATTTTTGCAAATTGGATTGGAAAAATATTTCTTGGCATCTATACATATACTTTATAAATTTCCTGTTAATATTTTTCCCCCTATTTATTAGTTTCTTTGTCTTTTCTTTTTGACTTATAATTCTCTCTATTACTCAATTTATTAAGCAAGATATGCATATAGAAGTAAATGCTTAATTTTGTTTGATTTCACATTCTAACTTTATATACTATTTTTTAATGTGCAAATTAAAATATTGACATGATTGAATATCATAAACATTTCTTTTAGGGCTCGTTCAAGGAATCTCCTTGTGATAAGATAAATGTATGCCTATGTTTTTGACTAATTCTCTAATTATGATATTGTTCAGTACATTTAAATTTTTTTCTGAAGAATCAATTTTTATTTTATTTAACTGTGAAAAACAGATGTGTACATATCATCCTATCATTATTCTACCTTTTCATATAACCATGAAACACCATAATTTTATGTACAAATGAATAAACACACATGAACAGTTATACATACCTCATACACAATCTTTTAAGCAGCTTTCTATTCTAGTTAAGAATCTGCTTATGCATTTTTCACAATGTAATATAGTTTTATATTCAGATGATACAAATCCTTACTTATTACTATTCACTTTTATAACTTTCTTGACAATTCTGATGGAAATTGTTTTCTCACATGAGCTCACATATTTTGCCTGGTTACATCAAGATATTGGAATTTTTAATTAGAATATAATGAATTTAGATATTAAACTGTGGGCAGCTCATATTTTATGTTTTAGAGAACACTTTACTGCAATTACTTATAAATCAGAAAATATTAAAAACCATCAAAAACTGTTTGGCATCTATAAAGATAAGCTGTTTTTTACTTTTTGACTTTGGTGTATTGATATAATAATATAATTACTAACATTGTATAATATACATGTACAATGCAGTATAATATTTTAAAAGGTAATATATAAAGTATTAATAGCATCAACCATTTTTTTAAAAAAAGGATGATGATTTCATATTTCTCTACTGGTAGAGTTTAGGTTTCAGCTTTGTTTCTTCCAATATTTGTCTGAACATGAGTGTTTACCTATTAGGCTTTATTCCCCATAACTCCACAAAAATGTCCTTCAAGATCTTCTGAATAATACTCAGAGGCAGACCTTTGAGACCCAGATGCCAATTTTATGAGCTCATCATGCCCTCTTAGCAGCATTCCAGAGCATCTTGTTTCCAGGATACCCCACTTATTAATTTGAATTCAGCCTCACTGGTTTCCATTATCAGTTTTCTATAATTGGATTGGTTAGAAAGTTTGTTTGTTTTTTTCTGTAAGATGGCTCTAGTAGTGCTTAGTTGTCTTTAATATCATTGGAAACACTTTTGTTAGATTGTATGGTGATGTCTGTCTTAGTGTGCATTTTAAAAACATCAAAATTGGTGTGTTTTTGTGTAGCCATTTTAATATTGAAGATGGAAGAAAATACACAAAATTTTTGGCATATTATGCTCTATTATTTCAAGAAAGGTAAAAACACAACTGAAGTGCAAAACAAAAAACAACAACAAAAAACGGGTGCAGTATATGGAGAAGGTGCTGTCACTGATTGAATGTGTCAGAAGTGGCCTGCAAAATTTTGTGCTGAAGGTTTTTCACTGGACAATGCTCCACAGTCAGGTAGACTATTTGAAGTTGCTAGAGATCAAATTGAGGCATTGAGGACAATCAACATTATACCACGCAGGAGATAGCTGACATACTCAAAATATTCAAATCAATAAGTTATTGGTGAAAATGTGTCTTTTAAACTACGGAAAATACCATATGGACATTTTGGCCAACCCAATACATTCTCCCCTCTTCACCTAGGATTCTAAGTTTTGGAATTCTGAACGTTTCTTCTCAGCTCCTCCTCTTTTTCTTTCTGTGTTTAGTGATCTTATCTGGATTCAAGGTTTCATATATTTGTCTTTTTAGTTTATTTTCCAAGCCCTGGACTCCACCCTCAGTTTTGAAACATGAAATGTTACACTATTATTTTAAGATACTATTGGATTATACCTATCACATGTTTGTATTTATGGATTTTTAAAGCTCTATGTCCTTACCTTCTGATTCTTTCATGCTATTATATTTAGCATGTTTGTTATTAAGAATATATTAACTTAACAAAATTTTTCATTTGTTTAATGCTTTGTAACAATATCAGTAGTATGAAACCTCTTTATTAAATTAGACTAGAATATTTTTAATAAACTAGGTAACTCCAGAAAATGAGTTAGGAAAATTTACTAAAAAAAAATGATAATATATGAAAATAGCATTTAATTGTGGAATAAAGTACTATTAAAACTACTCTCTCCAAAAAGTGTCTGATATCAAATTAAAAATTATTTTAATATTTAGCCCTGACAGGTTTGCATCTTTTGGTTGAGCATTTTTTTCAGCAAAACAAAAGGTCACCAGTTCAATTCCCAGTCAGGGCAAATGCCTGGGTTATGACCCTGGTCCCTGGTTGGGGTGTGTGTGAAAGGCAATTGATTGATGTTTCTTTCCCTCTCTTTCTCTCTCCCTCACCCTCTCTCTGAAATAAATAAATAAATAAATAAATAAATAAATAAATAAACAAATTTTAAATTATTTTAATACTTGATTACAAGGTATTAGCCTACCTATACTATTTTTTTTCCCACCTGACTCTTTGATTGACTTGCAAGAAATGCTGAAGAAGTAGGCATGGGAAAGATTACAAAGTGCATTAACCAATGCCATGATGAATCATTATCTTGAAAGAACTAAGAATTCACTGACTGTTATTAAGCATCAGATAATGAAACAGATTTGTCTTGTACAAAGTCTCTTCCCACTGGGGAGTTGGAGGGTGGACTAATACAAAAGATAAAAACTTTTCAGGTGAGAGTAGGAATTGCCCTTTTTATTGCTATTGAGCAGGTAAGGAGAATTCTAATTTCAGATATAATAATTATGATGTTTAATAAGAGTAACTGTGTGCCAGGCACTGTTTTGTGTGTATTATCTTATTTAGTCCACTTAAGTGCTATTATTATTATTCCCATTTCCTAGATGAATAGAAGGAAAGACAAACATTTAGGTCATATTTCCCAGACCATATAGTTACTTCATAGTGGATACAGGATTTGAATCCAATCTATTCATTCCAGGGAGCTCAATCTGATGGATGTAATATATAGCTCTCCAATATATCTAGTTCAGAGAAATAGAGTATATGTCAGTAAGAAGGGAAGTACAGAATAAGTATAGGGATGGAAATGTTTAATTATTCAAAAGTATGAATTGTGCATTTTTGTCATGGCAACATGCTATAATTACAAGCCTGTACTTCTGCAAAGATGGTGGACAAATCACCAAGATAATGGAATTTAGTAAGGGTAATGTAATACATTTTCTGTTGTGAATCTTGGGTTATTTGGGGAAGTATCCATCAGATTATTAGGAATACTATTCTGAGCTCAGAAGAGAGATGCGTCCGGAGGATGTAATTTCTGGAGGCATCATCACATAAAGTAATAGTAGAAATGGTGGGCATAGATTAATTTTCCACGAGAAAGAGTTTAGATTTATATAAAAAATAATGCAAAATAGCATTCCTTGCTATTTTAAAAAGAATTGCAGGAATGTAACCCACTAGGTGTGGGGGTTTTGAGCCCACAGTCCCCTAATCATGGATAAAGCAATTGACCCAGAGACAAATGACCTGGGGGGAGAAGAGAGTGCCCCTAGGGTGGGGTCACTCCCGATTTCAACAGAGCTTTTATTGATTTAGCTACATACAAATATGTTTGGCTTGTGCAAGCAGCCCCTCACCCAACCGTAAAGAGAATCATCAAAGAGGAACAAAAATCAATACATTGTAATAATTGGTTGGGCTTTCTGGCATCAGAGCACATTGCAAAAGATTAGACTGTACTCCCTGAGTTAAGCATTCTGTTGAGAGTAAACATCCTGCTGATAAAAATCTAAAGCTGGGTAAAGCAGGAAAGGCCTCAAAAGAAACATTGCATTCTTATTCCTTCTCCTTACTGCATGACCAGTGGTGTGGTATTTGGAGCATGCCACCAGCTGCCTCCCGTTTTCAGTCAAGCCTTACAGTCCCGTTTTCAGGCCTGGCTTGGGCAGCGGTTACAATTTCCTATACCACACAAAACAGTCTCCTACAACTAGCTATCACATTATGAAGTACAGTGGTACCTCGGTACTCATCGTTAATTTGTTCAACCTTGTAATGAGTGCTGAAACCCACAAGTACCGAATGATAAAGCTTTCTCTTTTGTGAGGCAGCCTTGTGACTCATACAAGTTCTGGCAAGGACAATGAATCCTGAGCAAGAGCCAAATGCTGAATCAATTTTTTTTCTTTTCAAAAATGCTACGAATACGGGTTTGATGAGTTCTGAAGCCTCTGAATAGAGAAGTATGTCAGTAACTAAAATATGTTAATAAATAAGTTGGAGAAATCGCTAAGAAGATGGATATGAAAAAGCAACAGTATGACTGAGAAGAGTTCTCTAAGACAAGAACAAAAATTAGAGAAGAATAAGAAATACGCATTAAATGTGGCAAATAGGAAATATATCCCGGTGACCTTGGCAAAATAATTTCAAAGGAGTTGCTTCAGAAAACTAAAGTCACATTTAATTAGTATAAAAAATAAATGATTCTGAGAGAAAGCAAGCTGTCCCCCTTTTCAGAAAGCATCATTATAAGAAGCCCTAAATTTTCCATAGAAAAAATTGTTAAAACTGATCATTGAATAAAGTTGCAAGATATAAAATTAATGTATAAAATGTGGTTGTATTTCTGTACAACAAACTATTTGAAAAGGAAATCAGAAAAACAATTCTAGTGGAAGACTAAACAATGAAAACTAGATTGAGACAAAAATAGAATGACAAGTAATTATAAGAGCCATGATGAAAACTTAAGAGGGTCAAGGAATAGAGAGGGATGGGGGCATACTCTAATGAGGGTTTGAGAGTAGATGGCCATAGATATGGGAGTTGGTTATTATAAAAAAAAAAGTCACCGAGGGCAAGAATCCAAGGGGCTTAGAAAAAAAGGCAAAAATGAGTGTGACGAGTGTGTGAGACAACCGAGGATTCATGAACATTGACGTGGAAGAGTTAGGCACGGACCACTCCGCAGGGCCTCATAGCCACTGGTGAGAAATTTGTCCTTCATTCTAGCTGCGATTGGATTCAAAATAGTGTAAATCATGGGACTTTGTAATTACATATCTTATTTGGTTCTGTGGATTCTAAAGATGTTTATTAGAGGTCTGCATATTTAATACGTATGGTTTTGCATTCCTGTAAATGAGAATGTTAACAAGGAGCATTATCAGAACAAACAATAATTTAAAACCTAATTCACTTCTTGTTATCTTATGGAAATTGAAACAGGGTTGTAATAATTTGGGTAGAAATAAGGAGCTTTCCTGCTTTATATATTTACCACTCTGCAGCCATATCTGCCATATTCAAATCATCCAAGTAAGAGATTGGGGTCAACTCCTAACAAAATTAGAGTCATCCATAGCATAAGCAGAACTCAGGCAGTTCTTTAAATAGTACCATTGAAAAAAAAATTTTTTTTTTTAATTTAAGAAGAATATTCAAAGAGTGAGAAAATTTATTTTGCTTTTTTTTTTTTTGCTTTAATCTCTAGAAGACTTTGTAATGATTGAGGAATAGCATCAAACTTAGAAAAAGTGGAAGAGAATTTTGTATTTAACAAGGTGAAAGTCTCCCCTGAACTCTAAAGCCTTGTAAAGTTTTTACTTTTTTCTTACCACATTAGGTTGCAAGATTATCCAGCATTGAATTCTTATCTCACTATAAAATTTCTCTTTTTTACCTTTTGGCTTGTGACACATTCTGTGCAAAGCATGTTCCAATGCACAGTGTGTGTGTTTCTATATAAAAATAAACAGCTTTGTGTCATGGACACTTTTCCTTTTGGTGTATTACATGGAACTTCCCTGATGTTCTAATGAGCAGCAGATGTGGTATGTCTCATAACAAATCTGTTAGGCTATATTCTCTCCTTGAACTCAATGTATGACCCCTATTCATGCGAGTTAGGTTTGCAATGTAAACTTTTTAATATATTAGTCACTGTAAAATAATATGCAACAAAAATTAGCATTTTATGAGGAATTCGGAGTAATACAAGAGATAAGTAATGGGAATGGACTCATACTTACTTAATGCCAAACTGTTTCTAATACATTTTTTGAACAAAGTTTTCCCTTAAACCTCTTAATAGAAGGTTAAATTAAGAATGCGCGCGCACATGTGTGTGTGTGTGTGTGTGTGTGTGTGTGACTGTTCTAAAGAACCAAAGTTAGAATTGAATTTTTTTCTTTAAAGAACAGCAGAAGCCACATTAATAATGTATTATTCTCTTCAATTCTTCTCATATGTACCATTCATGTAAATAGCTTTGAACAGATTTGGGATTTAACAGACGCTCTAGTCGACTTTAACTCCTTAGAAAGATGTAAGTAAATGCATTCTTTCACTAAAATCATCTGATGTACTTTTCATGTCATGGACAGATGCTTACTGGGATGTGAAAGTTCTTGCTTACACTATTTTCTCTACTGGCTTATCATGTTACCTGAAATTCTCTTTATTAATATCCCTGCTTAAAATCAAAGCATTGAACCTCAAGAAAGCTTCTTAAAGAAAGGTTAATGTAAAATCTAAAGTCATTGTTTTATCTTTATCTCTTATACTATATTTCATATGCAAATAAGAAGCTGAATGAAGACACCCCAACCAAGGCAAAGGAGTGAAGAAAAAGTTGCATTGTGTTGAGAAGAAGAAATGTTGGGTCATGAAGGAGAAAGTAAGGAAAGGAAAGAAGTAAGGGTACGGGGAGGGTTAGATCCAGGTGACATATTGCAATTACATCCTTTGACAGAAAAGAAGTAATCTTTTTATCTTTATATGTATTCTCTGTTTGGGCAAAGCATGATTACCCTGAGTATGAATAGCATTTGGTGTATGTGTGAGTACATGGGTGACTGTGTAAGTGTGTTGTCGGTCCCTGCCCATCCTATATCCCTCCCTCTACATTTTACCTCTGAAGAAATGACGTTCGGCATTGCAGGTATTCTTTTTTAACCCCAATAGAATTCAATGCACTGTTGAGATTGAAGATGGTGGAGTAGCTCCAGCTAAGACTTTCAAATGGGGTTTATGAACCCCTGAGCATACATGAAAGCCTCCCAAGAGCAAAAACTGCTTTAGAACAGGGTTTTTGGTCACTGCCCTATTGACATTTTTGGCTGCATTATTCCTTTTTGTAGGATGAAGTGCTTCAGAAAAGGTGTTGCCGAGAGGTGCCACTTTGGCATATGGATTATTTTGATCTGAAGTCAATTGAGACCCTGTGGGCTCATTAGAAACATCTTTTCCTCCCTTAGCCACTTACAAATTTGGGGTCTTGTCCATAATAAAAAGTTATAACTTTTATAACAGCAATGTTTTCATGACCTATCTATATATCAGGGCAAACATCTAATGACTGAACATCCGCTCTTCTTATTGTCCTGAAAACTACCCTCCTCCTCTCTGAAGCCTAGGACTCTTGTCTCATTTCTTTACTCAGATGTCATGTGTACCTCGTTTTGCTGTCTGTCTCTGAACCTGTCATGCGTGTGGGGTTCCCATACTTAAATATGTAATTAAATTTAGTCATTTTTTCTTTGTAATCTTCCTCATGCTGGTTTAATTATTAGACCAACCCAAAGAACCAAGAAGAGTAGAAGAAAATTTCTTCCTTCCCTACAAGGGGGCTTGTACACAGAATTTTTAGCAATGTCATTTCTATGCACTAAACTCCAGAAGTTTTGTAATAAAAAAAAAGAAGACAGAGTTCATGTGTACATGCATTATGTATGTATCATATCTTAGAATCTCAGAAGTAGCTTTGTCATGGTAAACTTTCACCGGATCATGCATTTTGCTTTCTTAGCTAAAACAATTGCCCTTTTGAAGTCAGGCTTTGAGAGAGGAAAGCTTTCTTTCTTTCTTCCTTTCTTTCCTTTTTTTTTGGAGAAGGACATAATATGTTATAATTTTCAGAAAGGAAATTATACTTGGCGGAACTTGAATGTTAATAATAATCTGAGGATTTTTTAGCAGCAGCTGCTGAATAATTTGGACTGCTAGTTCACTGTGCATGAAAAAGCAGAGATTTCTGAACAACGAGCCCACCCATGTGAAATCCTTATGTTAGTTATACAATGTTACCACCCACATTTTCCTTTGTGACCTGAAGCATTGATCCTTTTGGGATCTGGTAATGGCCCAGTTTGAGCTATTGGTTCCTGCATAACTGTGAATTTAATGATAAATCTGACCTGTGTTTGCTGTCGGGAAGCTTTTATTCTGGTTAGTAAATCCAAAAGCCCAACACTAGATCTTGGTTAAGGGTTATAAAAGTTGTGACAAAATAGCTTTTAAAAAATCACAGAAAGAAGAAATTACTTTTAGCCTCCAGGAAAGAAAAGAAGAATAGGACAGAAAAAAAGAAACATTGTGGAGTAGGTTGAATTTGAATTGGATTTAGAGGTGCATGGGTAGTTTATAATAAAAGACAGAAAAAAGGATAAGTTGAATACCACACAACACCACAAACAAATAAATGATAAAAGGAAATTACCATCATATATTTCACAGAGGAAACAGGTCAAGAAAAATGTTACTGAAATGACAATACTATAAGGCACACTTATAAATGGTGAAATAAAAAAAAAAAGATTTTGTATTGCCTAATTGAGAACAATTCATTATCTACATCTTTTTGTTTTCTTATTTATTAAAAAAGTGATGTTTTTATTTTTAGTTTTTGGGTCAGTCCATATAAGTATCATATTTAATTTGTTTATGAATATACAGAAACATTCATGTGCCATACGTAACTTACTACATTAAAGAATAAAATGGCTTATATTAAGTGCTTCCAAGTGCCTGTTTTATACTTCTTAGTCTAACAGATATTGAGGTATAAATTTTTATTCCTTTAAGAAAACAGGTAGCGAGCTTATTATAAATTTGTAAATTGTTGGAAGATTATAATGAGTTTGTCTTAATGGTTTCATTTCTTAATAATAACATCTAAAATTCTTAGACAATTATTCAGTCTTTCACTTGCTGTTTTAGCATGTAGCTGCCTGCCACAGTATTTCATAAGTAAATTCCTCACAAAAACAGCATTTCTGCATTACTATGTGAGCTCAGGATGGAGTCTTGTTTTAATATCTGTTCATTGTTGAAAAGGCACTTACTCTTATAATGCATTTCTCTGACATATACTGGTAGATCTCTCTTTCATAGTAGATTCCTATGGGGCCTGTCAGTCCTGGAAGAAGAAAAAAAATGTGAGAAATCTTATATTATTTGTAATGAGAGCTCTGAGAAGTGAATTTTTTCCTTTGTTGATTTTCCTGCTTACTAATTTGAGAGCTTTCTCAGATTAACTGTTAAAAATAAACCCCACATAAATTATTCTGACTTTATGATGTTGAGTGTGTCCATTACAATGAGACAGGCTCTTCAGTATTACCCATATGAATGTACAAGATCACATAGATCATATATTTATACTACCACACCATGAGTGAGCTTTGGATGCTTCAAAAATTCAAAGATGGAATCATAAGCCCTAGGTTAAAGTATTAAAACCCAATAGAATTAAATTTTTCACATTTTACATATGCACAGAATATTTTGAATACTAAAGTGTAAGTAGATTAAGTTAATCAGATGGGTTGCCATATCAATTTATATTTTTGAATTAAATTTATATGTTGAACTCAATGGAGAACTAGAACAGCATTACTGAAATACATTATCATTATTTATCATACATAGAAGAGATTGGTGATCACATGGCAATATATGTTTATGAACACTATGACCCCCTTTACATAAAGTTGCTAGATGGCAAACGGTATCTTTATGGTGTCCTAGATTTCCTTATTTAATCTTTTGAATATAAATATACAGCCCACACATGCAGATTAATTTTTGTATATCTTTTTTATTAAACTCTAGACTCCTGGAGGACATACACCATCGCTTTCATCCTCATACTAAGAGTCTTATCAGAATGCTTGTTACATAACAAGTACTAAATACAAAAGTAGCTCTAATAATTTATATCAAAGAATAAAGAACAAAATACAATATTAGAATATAATATTACAGTAATCTTAAACATAACTTGTTCTGTATTTTACAGTTTCAGTTACCATTGTCAACTGTGGTCCAAAAATAATAAATGGAAAATTTTAGAAATAAACAGTTTGTAAGTTTTAAATTGTGCACTGTTTTGAGTGCCTCCCTTCACCTCATCGTGTAAGCATTGTACCGTCTCACATCATTGCAAGAAGAAGGGCTAGTACAGTACAATGAGTATAAGAGAAAGACTCCATTCTTATAACTTACAGTATATTGTTATAATTATTCTACTTTACTATTAGTTATTATTGTTAATCTCTTACTGTGCCTAATGTATAAATTAAACTTTATCATAAGTATATATATATGTATATATATGAGAAAAACATAGTATATTTAGGGTTTTCTACTATTTGCAATTTCAGACATTCATGGAAGGTCTTGGAATGTATCCTTCTTAGGTTCAGGGAGAACTGCTGTACTTGTTCTAATACACAATTTACAAGGTAGATACATACATTTTTAAGTTGGATATACTTAAAATATGTATATAAAGTTATTACGAGAGGATAGAGACTAATTCATAGATATAGGAGGGAGTGATCACTCTGTTAGTAATAGATGGTCAACCATATTTTTAAAAGAGTATGAGCATGGATGTTTTGAATAAACAGTTGTCATATAAGATCTAAAAGTCAATTATAAAACTCAGTATCCAATAATTAGAAAGCATACATGCTTTAATAGTCTTGGAATATTTATGTATTTTAATTAAGTACTACACTCAAAAAAGAGTTCTCAAAAATATTTTAAAAAATTAAATCAAATACTCTAACAAAAATGCAGTTAAATTCAAAGGCATTCACAAAGATTATCTAAAATATAACAGGTAAATATTTTGAGACATAATGGAGATAAATTTACTAAAAATAATAGTGAAAAATCTTAAGTTGAAAAGGCACAGAGTGTGGTAAAGAGGAGATAAAGAAAAATTTAGACTAGATTTGTTAATGATATATTAAAATATACAAGAAAATAATAAAGTAATTTTAAAATAAAATTTTCCTGAAAAGTCATAATATCATTAATAAAGGAGCAAGGATTAGATCTACGTCAGATTTTCTTTAACTGCACCTCTGATATAAGAAGATAATGGAGTAAAATTGTTTTTAAATATTAAAGAAATAGTACTTAGAATTTTCATCTAACTATGCAATCAAATTGTTTAAAAAGATAAAATATCATGACCATATTGTTTTTATCCTATATATACAAAGAAGAAAATTAAATCTATCTTTAGTTCCCAGATTAACAAATTAAAAGAAAAATTTCACATATTTATTTAAATAGATGGGAAAAAATATGTCAGAACAAAGAAAAGCAGTTAGACTTCCAAAGGTGTCTGACTGGGAATGCAAACTCATGTCAGGAAATGAGTCATGTTGTTTGTAGATCCTCGGGTTCACCTCAGGGCTAATAAGAGTTTGTCTCCAGTGAAAGGAGAATTTATATACTACCTTTAGGCAGACAAGAAGAGGGTAGAAATAGCGTTCTTTGTATTTCCTGCTTTTTTAATTGCCTTGGGCTCAAAAAAATGTTTATGTCAGAGGCAAATTATAAGGTAACATATTGTGATATCCTTTAATTTCTTCCTTTATGCTTTTCTTTTTTTTCTGCAGATTCAAATTTCTGACCTATACTATTTTCCTTTTTTTCCATGAAGAACTTCCTTTAACAGTTCTTGCAAACAGTTTTGCCAATGGTGAATTTCTTCAGTTTCTCCTTGTCGAAGAGAGTCTTTTTTCTCCATTACATTTGAAACATAATTCTGTTGAATATAGAATTCTAGTTTGGTGAATTCTTATTTCAATAGTCTAACTACTTTCTCTTCTTGCATGGTTTCTGATAAGAAGACCAATATAATTATTATTTTTGTTTCCCCTGACACCCAGCTTTTTAAATAACTTTCTCTTTGTCTGTGGTTTTCTGGTTTGAATATGATATGCTTATTTTACTTTATTTTATTTTATTTTGTTGTTATTTTTTTCTGGTTAGGAGCATAGTAATTTTGCTTGACATTTTGTGAGCTTCTTGGATCTGTGTGATGCCAGATCTGTCATTAATTTTAGAATATTCTCAGTATTTATTGTTTCAAATACTTCTTGTGCTGTGTTCTCACTGTATTCTTTCTTTGGTATCCCAATGTTGTATTGCAACTGAACAAAAATGGAGGTTTGGCCGCCTGTCGCCACCAAAGCCAGACCCAGGAGGCAGATGCTGGTACAAAAGGAAAGAGGTTTTATTCAGGGGCTGTGTGATCTGGGAGAATGGCAGACTTCTGTCTCAAAGCCCATCTCCTCTTTCTAGCCATGGAAGAAGACCAGTCATGTCCTCAGCAAGGCCAAGACAAAGGCCAGTGTCCAGAGTTCCTGCTCCATGTTAAAGTACAGTTGTTTGGAGCCCTAGGCAGCTGCTAAGTGGTCTTAGTCCCCATCCAGGTAGCTTAGCTTGTTCCTGCCTGCTGTTCATTCAGGCTCCCTTCTGGAAGCTATGTGTGGAGCCCACATAGCCATGGGCCACATGGCTGCCAGCGTTGCATGGTTGTGTGCTCCCAGGTGAGTGCATCACCAGGTAGACAAGATAGAGCAAGAGGCTCCCTCCTGGAGGCCATGGGCCACGTGGCCTTAGTAGCCACGTGGCCCATGGAAAGAACAGGTGAGTGTACCATGCTGATGCAGGTCACATGCAAGAGAGAGAGAGAGAGAGAGAGAGAGAGAGAGAGAGAGAGAGAGAGAGAGAGAGAGAGAGAGCCTCCTTCTTTTCCTGGGATTATATTAGCTTGGTTGTGGGACAATCCAGATGCTTTTCCAAACGACTGATCAGATTTCCAAACTTTGTGCTCTTTGGGTGGGCCCACCACCTAACCAATCCCTTCTTTCCACAGGATAGACTTACTGGCCTTTTTGTTCCAGTGCCTCCCCTGCACCATCTGGGCTTCTACAGTGCATGTGCCTGCCTTCCCCTGGTCCCACCCCTACTCTGGTACTGGTGGGAGAAGGGCTTTTATTTCTATTCAATTACCTGCATTATCTTGCTAACGGTTTTTGCACTTAGTGTAAGAACCTCCACTCTGCTACCCTGTCTGGCTGTTTTATGGTAACAGTTATAACTTTGAAATAGTCTATTCATTTTTGGATTTCATTTTTTCTATTGACTCATCTTCAAGATCACTAATTTTTCTCTCAGCATGTTAAGTCTCATAATGACTCTATCAAAGGCAATCTTCATTTCTCGTGTTTTTGACTTCTAGCATTTTCTTTTGATTTTTCCTTAGTTTTCAGCTTTCTGTTTTCATTGTCCATATGTTTCTGCATGTTGTCTACTTTTATCATTAGATTCCTTAACATCTTAATCACAGTGGTTTTATATTCTGTGATTAGTACAACATTTTTGTTACATCTTAATCTGGTTTTGATGGTCTCTCTCTCTTCAGACTCTCTTTTTTCTTGCCTTTTGTCATGAATTATAATTTTTGAAAAAAGTCAGGCATGTTGTATTTGGTAATAGGAACTGAAGTAAATAGATCTCTAGCATAAGGATTTATGTCAATTAAACTATGAATCAGGATGTTTAGTGTTTGTAGTTGCTATAGGTACCAGAGACTTCAAATTCCTCCAGCATCCTAGCCTTTGTCTTGCCTTCTAAGTTTTGGATTTCCTCAGTACTTCTTAAGGAAATGTGGTGTCTTATAGCTTTTAGCTAGAACCCACATTCTGCAGCCAAGTTAGTAGAGTGGTAATGAAACAGACCCCCAGGCTGGTCACTTCTGAGGGGCTCGATTGCCTGTTGCTAAAAAGCAAAACTCCCAATACCAGAATTTGGTGAGAAGGAACGTAACTGTTTATTTAAAGGTTATACAGATTTAGATTAATGGCAGATGTCTGCCATTAAGTCTCACTCCCCAAAACACATAGTTCTGCCTCCCCTGCCAAACCAGGCTAATTTTAGAACAGAAAAATCATAGGTACCATTTCCGTCTAGGAGAATAGAAGTCTGTGGCTTCATATTTCCCAGGCACAGTTCAGCTTTACCAGCAGCTCCCATTCATTGGTGCCTGATTGGGGAGGTTTCGCCCATGTCACAGTGTTTTTCAGCTCTTAGTCCAGAACCACGTGGCACCTCCTTACACACCCGACCTCAGGGCCAGCTGGTGAGGTGCTTCTGCTCTCTTTCAAACCGCGTGGCTCTCTTGCTTAATAGCTACCACCTTATTTTTAAGTCCCTGACTATGGCCTGTGTCATAGTGTGTATGGTGACCAGTTGCAGCCACTTGTAGAATTTTGCTCAGGCCCATAAGCTTTTTGTCACCATTCTATGGTCAAAGCCACTGCCATCTCCTTGGTGCATGGAATGGCCATAGCTACTTACATATTAACATAAGGCATCTCTCAGGAAAATGGCTGTGCTCCACTGAGTCCCATCCCCCAAATTTCAGAGCATCTGGCTGTTCTTTTACAGTAATATTTGGGGAGCAAGGAGCATTCCATACTTATTTAAGAATAAATCTCCAACATTAGGAGGCCTGTATCCTAAGGCTGTAACTTTTACATGTGGTTTGCTAATGCAGTAGATCAGTTTCCCTGCTTCCTATTGTTATACTTGACTGCATCATTCTAAATCTATGTCCTAGGTGTTCTGAAGTTTGAATATGGTGTCCTAATGACTATACCCTCCCTTGCATAAAATAAGAAGAGTGTAGGGGAAGGGTGGCTGAATAGGAAGGAACTCTTTTCCCTGCTGGGATAAAGGTCTGCAAAGTGTTTTCTTCTGTAGAGTAGGCCTTTGTTATGAAAAATACATTGGGTGTATTTCATAATGATCAATCTTCCTCTTCTTGCCTTGTCCAAGAGAGATTCAGATGTTTCTTTTACTATGGGATTCCATGAGAAGTATCTCTGAGTCACTACTTTGGGCAGTGAGGAAGTCAGTAGCCTCCGGTCTTCCTGGCTTGCTACTTCTAGTGTGGAACATCTGCTCTATTTGTGAGCTAAGGGAAGGGCTATATACGCCAAAATATTCTCAACCTGCTGTGACTTGGGTGGAGCCATCGTATGTGTGGGGCTGAGTGGAGGAAGAGAGCCTCTGACCTCTTTGTTATACTCAAGAGGATTTCAGCTTATTTAATTTGGAGTCTGAAGAGGTAATAAATGCTTCCCTGGTTGGTGTGGCTCAGTTGGTTGGGCATCGTCCTGCAGACCAAGAGGTCATGGATTTGATTCCCAGTCAGGGCACATGCTTGAGTTGCAGGTTCTTCCCCCAATTGGGGCCTGTGCAAAAGACAACCAATTGATGTTTCTTTTCCTCTCTTCCCCTCTCTCTGGAAACAGTGAAAAAAGAAAAGAAAAAAGAAAAAAAAGTGTGATCATTGCCTACCCTTCTTGGTGAGAAAAGATAACACTTGATTGAGTGCTGAGGAGAGAGGAAACCCAGTTTTCTTGACCATACTCTCCTGGAATGGAGTTTAATTAAAGTTGAGCTGGAGGCAGGAGAGTAGGAGTGGCTCATTGGTCAAATGCCAAAGACTCATGGCCTTCTTACTGTACTTTCATAGGTATTCTTAGATAAATTATTCATTTGCTGTATGCTCTTAGTACAAATCTGAGTTTTTTAATGATTTTAAAAATAAAGCTTACTAGTTTTTCCCTAGAGTGGTTCCAGGGAGCTACTCATGCTGTAGTCCTAAAAGCAGAACCCCTAAACTTATTTGTATACCATTCATACAGAGTAGAAGAGGTGTACTTTACTATAGGTGGAAGACAGTTGACCTAACACGTGATACAGTAAGATAAGCACTGGTCTTGAAGCCACATATAGTTGGAATTGATACACCACTCTGTTGTATACCATCTGAGCATCAGGAGCAAATGATCTCATTAAGCTTGACTTTGCAAAACCAGCACAGAGATTTCAAAAACATTCTGTCTAATAGCCCAGTTTTAAAATGCTTGTACTATTGACATCTAAATAGCTCTATTTTCTGTTTAAACATTTCAAAGTTTTTTAGATAAAAAGGCAAATCAAAAAACAAAATAAAGCCAAACATGGCACTACACCATGCTTACCTCCTTACAAATACACTAGCACAGAGATTCTTCAAAATGAGAAATTGCTTACTAATGAAATGGCCCTTGTACCCACAGTAGATAGTTCCTTGGGACATACTTAAAAAGGGAGGGTTGAGAGGAAGGAAGAGATGAAACAGAATAGAACATGATTACATACGTCCAGACAGTGTTTCCTCAAACTTTTCCATGTTTGAGAAACATCCAGGGAGCTTATTAAATAGCAGGTTCCTTTATGCAATCACCAGATATATTTTTTAGTAGATATAGGATGGGTCTCTGTATTTTGTATTTTTAATAAGCATCTCAAGTGATTTTGACGCAGGTGCTGTGGGAAACATATTTTGCAACATCTAGAAATATTAGGGATCCAGTCTCAGTGACTGAAATACTATACTGAGAAGGAGTCAGAAATTTTACACAAAATTTGAAAATAGAACAGGTACCATTTGGACATGATGGCTCAGTAATGTCCTACCCAAAACATTTTGAGTGCCTGAACTTCCTGGCAAATGCCTCTGTTTTTTAATGACACTACCACACTCCATGCTTAGAAGTTATAATAAATAGGGGCTTTATTTGTTAGATGGAGTAGAAAAGTGGTGAATAGTGTTAAATAGAAAACTACAGGCCCCACATGGGATCGCTCATGCTAAAAGTTCACAATACCAAACGTAGATTTGATACCTGATCTAACTGTGGTTCCTATTCCACCTGGAAACATCATCCTAATCAACCAGTCTGGAATCTTCTGGTCAATGCCAATGAAATAATCTCTCATGTGGGCCCACTCATCCCCTGTAGAAGGAAGAGTAGTCTGCATGATTAAAACCCTTCCCTTCACTTGCCCTCAAAAATATGTCCCTGCCCAAGAATAATCCTTGCTTTTCTTTTCATAATTGATCCCTTGCCACACCCATCTGTCTATAAAAACCTCCTTTTCTGTACAGTCTTTGGGAGCAGCTTTACAGTTATTATATAGCATGCTGCCTGAAAATGCCTGATGTGAAATTTTTTTACTAGAATTGGTAATGTTTAAGTTTGATAAATTTTATTATAATGACGATTTATTATAATTGGTACTACTGGAGGAGGAAAAAGGAAAAATATTTTTATCATGCAGATTGCCTCATCTTTCTATAAGAGGTAGGCTGGAGGAGGTCCACTTGAATCATTTAATAAAGCCAATTAGATCTCAAAATTTACTGTGTTAAATTTTGTTTTTTAACAATAGAGTGTGAACTGGTTCTGCATTCAGTGTTAACATCCTGTGTTGAAAAACAAAGGGAAAAAGGAGCAAGTTAAGTTCAGAGCTGGGTAGTTTTAAAAACCTCAGATATACTCTGTACAAGGTATAGATGTATAAAGTTTATTAAAGTAGTTCTGCCCTTAAAATATGTCAGTTTGAAGAAAAATTTTAATCAATATTTATTAAAACAATATTCCACATAACTTTATTTCTAGAATTTAATTTTAATGTGACACATATTAATCTGTATTACAGTACCAATTACAATAAAGCACGCCACATGAGGCATTGTCTTATTTTACTTTGTGCTATTTCACAAGATAATTTCTTATGTTCTCTGATACTTAAAGTACCCAAGAACAAAATGAATTTTGCTCTGAAATTTATAATAAGTATGGCATTTATTGCCAATGATGTCCCTGGTCTTACAGTGATGTCTGTGATGACAAAAATAAGAAACTGCATGGAAGCTTGATGCTTTGGGCAATGCATTCTGTATACTTTAATTTCCCCATTCAGTATGTTGAGCCAGATAATTTCTAAGTTATAGATTCTCTCTTTGGGTAAGAAAGTAAAAATATATGCACATACACATGCACACACAAGCACAACATATATTCATAGTTAGTAGAACTCTCTGCAAGTCATATGTTTTCTTTTTCCAAAGGGTAACTCATTTCACTTTACACAACTCAGAAATACTTATTTTTTTTTTGAGTGAGTGGCAATTCATGACGATTTGGAAAATATGAAAACTGAGCTGTGGCTTAAACAAAGATTAGACATGAAAGAGACCTGTAACATTAGTGTGATATTGTGATTTACAGTAAGAAATATATCTGGTTCTCAACCTGTGGGTCGCGACCCCTTTGGGGATTGAACGACCCTTTCACAGGGGTTGCCTAAGACGATCGGAAAACACATATATAATTACATAATGTTTTTGTGATTAATCACTATGCTTTAATTATGTTCAATTTGTAACAATGAAAATACATCCTGCATATCAGGTATTTACATTACGATTCATAACAGTAGCAAAATTAGTTCCGAAGTAGCAATGAAAATAATTTCATGGTTGGGGGTCACCACAACATGAGGAACTGTATTAAAGGGTCACAGTATTAGGAAGGTTGAGAACCACTGTCCTAAGAGATGAAAGTAGCAATGGTGTCTCTTATTATGTTAGTAGTGTGACTTTTGGATCCCGTCCAAGGGTGGGAGCTGGTCGCTAGTAGTTGACCAGATCCCCAGTTGTTTAACTTGGACTCATTCTCCAAATCCCAGCTCAGAACACTTCTCTTTAGAAAGCTTCCATTTTCTGAAACTGAGTTTGTTCCTTAGCAGGGGGTGTTAGTGGCACTAGTGTGCTCCGTCACAGCATTCGTGTGTGCATTGGTTGGTTGTCTTCTCTACGAGATCATCAGCAGTAGGTCCTACAGTTGTCTGACATGTCAAAGATGCTCGCAGTTTACATTTTTAATTTCACTCTGTACAACTACTATGTGTGGTGTGTTTTACACTTCAACAATCATACAAACAAAGACATTTGCCCCCAAATTATTCAACTAGTAGATAGTGGAGGAAGCCTCTTAAATGAGACCTGTTGGTTTTAAGTGGTGTGTTCTTTACAGGTAAAAAAAGAGGCTTGCCTGATATCCAAGCATGACTGTCCCCCAATATCTTATTAGAATGAACATTCATACACATTGGAATGCTGGCCCCGAGGTTCCAGTTCTCAAGAGTTTTCACTCCATTCCCTTTTCATTGATTGAAAAGTAATTGATTTTTAATCATGTGTTCTTTACACAAACTAGCTGATATGTTTTTAAATTTTACGGGTTTGTCTTGGACATGCAGGTGTTCAGCACTGAGGTCATCATATCCGTAAATGCATGGCACATTATCATTATTGATTTCTACAACACCAATCTTTATTTGTGTATTCTCTTTAATCTCTCCTATTTCTTTTTCTCTTCCTTCCCCATAAGCAAGCATGCTAATATATTTGATATATTTGCATTATTCTAAATGTATAATTCAGTTTCTGTCTATATGTTATATATAAATGTGTTCTACATTATAGATTTCAAGTATTGCTTAACTATTCACTCATTGGAATGGGTTGAAGTTCCATCCATTTAGTTTAAATATAGCAATTCTTTTTCTTCTAATCATTGCATGGAACTCCATGGTATAAACCCACCAGTTTTCATAGTTTACTCACTCTGTTTTCTCACAATTCACCATTGCTTGTATCAGTGGTGACACAAGCCTCCCATTCCCTTTGATGGCCAATAATGCTGCAATTAATATTGCTGAACTCTCACTTAAGGGTATATTCCCAGAAGTAGAATTTTTAGATCACAAATATTCACATACTGAACTAGATGGCCTCCAGGTGCCTGCTGGTACTGTCAGCACGACTTTATGATCCCAAGAGCAGAATATCTACCATAGATGCTGCTATTTGGAAAAGAAATACCATGGACAGACCTTGAGAAGGCCCCATGACAGAGGGAAGGGGAGTGCTCCATTAGGCCATCATACTGCTCCCTGAGAAAAGCATCCCTGCCATTGACCTTCTCAGCCTATCATTTCATCCTCTAGGAGGATATTCCATATCCATTGTTCTATTCAGAAAATCTCTGATTAAGGCAACATTTGGGGGCTCAAGGGTCATTTTGATTCTTATACATTGGGCTTTTTGAAATCATTAACTCACCAACTTTTATACTTGGAATTATGGTTTCTTCAGTAGTATAAATCTCTTATAAACTGTTGGGTTCTATGTATTTGATTTCCATCAGCTTTGTGTGCAAATATCGATATCTGTAGTTCTTTAGTCAATCTTCATAGACTTAATGCAGTTCTTAATTTCCTTACGCGCAGCCTTTTGTTCTTTCTCCACCAAATCATGGGTCACTTGGGTCACTTGGGTAGGAAAACAGACACATTCTTTTTTAAAGAGTTTATTTATTTATTTTTAGAGAGAAGGGAAGGAAAGAAAAAGAGAGGGGGAGAAACATAGATGTGCAAGTGAAACATTGATCAGCTGCCTCTCGCACATCTCCAATCAAGGACCTGGCTGCAACCCAGGCATGTGTCCTTCCTGGGAGTCAAACCAGTGACCTTTTGGTTCGCAAGACAATGTCCAACCCACTGAGCCACACTGGTCATGGCATAAATGGCCACATTCTTATTCTACTTTTCCTGAGCTGTTTTGTCTAATTTGGATGATCTGCTGGTTGCTAGCAATTTATTGAAGGGTTTTATGGATGATTGTACAAGTTTTACTCTGTATTTAATCTTTGAAGACCAATTTTAATTTTTTATGTCAAAGAACTGTTTTATCTTTTACTATTTGAGTTCCAGAGAGTTTCCTTTTTTAATCCAAAATTTCCCTAACTTCATGAACTATATATTCCTTTCTTGCTTGCTTCAAACAACTAATTCTTTTCTGAGCTCAGTTTCAAATAATGCAAGTTTGAAATATGCAGGTCCATTTATACACATGTTTTTTTCAATTGACCATTACAGTTGAAACCTGCCTTGGTCAGGTGTCAACTGTACTTGCGACATACAGCCTAGTAAACAGCAAATACTTCCAACATTTTATTGTGAAACCTTTTCTCTCAATATAGAAGTTTATTAAGGTAATAATTTTACCAAATATTTCACCAGCATAGAAGTTTTATCAACATCCTGCTAGGTTCTGATAAGTTTCCTTCCTCTGCTTTTCCTGTTCCCTAAGCTAATACCACATACTTTAGTATTTGCATTTGAGCATTAGAATAATATCCTGATTCTGGTATTATTTTGTATACCAATCAAGCTTGTCTTGGTTGTGTTAAGTAATAAAATATCATAAATAACACTGGCTAAAAAAAATACCCCAACAGATGTGTATGAGGGGTGAACACCCCCAAAAGAGAATTTATTTATAAAAATTTGTGTATTTATTCTTACATGTTTAAACTTCAGTCATCTTCAAAGTATTCTCCATTTGATGTAATATGCCTATTGAGACATTTTTCCACTGCTCAAAAACAGTTTTTGAACTCATTGGTTTTGATGCCTTTTGGTGCTTCTGCCATTTTTTGTTTCACTTCTTCCATATTGGCAATATGTTTCCCTTTGAAGACATTTTTCATCCAGGGAAACAAACAAAAAAATCACTCAGGGAAAAGTTGGATAAATAGGGAGGGTGGGGCATGGGGTTCATGCCAGTTTTGGTCAAAAACTGCTGACACTTAATGCAATGTGGACAGGTGTGCTCATAACTCACCCATCATGAAATGGGCAAACAAAGCATTTTGAAAGAAGCTTAAAAAAAAAAAAAACCCACTGAAGATGAATGCAATGGCCACAGAGTACACATGTCACTCAACAGAGTCTACCACCCCCACTGACTAGTACAGTGAAGTCATCATTGTTCATACATATACATTCCAGTCCATTCTCCTTGGTTGCCAGGTTACATTGATGTCATGCAAATGGTTACCCTTATATTAACAATGGCTGAACTTTTTCTGGACAGACCTTATAATGCTGTCTATAAGAGACCCATCTCAGAACAAGAGAGATACATCGGTTAAAAGTGAAGGAATGGGAAACAATATTACATGCATTCAGACATAATAAAAGCTGGGGCAGTAATATTTATATCAGACAAAAGAGTCTTCAAAACAAGAGACAAAAAATGTAACTATATAACAGTTAAGAGAGTAGTCCAACAACAGGATATAACCCTCACGAACATATACATACCCAATATAGAAGCATCTAAATATATAAAGAAAATCTTGGAGGACTTCAAGAAAGAGATCCATAGCAATATAGCCATTGGAAGAGATTTTAACACCCTACTGTCAACAATGGATAGATCTTCCAGACATTAAGTCAACAAGGATATAGCAGCATTAAATAACACTCTAGATAAATGGACTTAGTTGATATTTACAGAATATTTCACCCCAAAGAAGCAAAATATGTATCTTCTCAAATGCACATGGGTCATTTTCAAAGACAGAACACATGGAAGGACACAAAACAAACCTCAACAAATTCAAGAAAATTGAAATCATATCAGGCATCTTTTCAACTCACAGTGGCTTGAAACTAGATTCCAACCTCAAGAAAAAAAAAAAAAAAAAAAAAAAACTCAAAAACATTCAAATACCTGGAGGCTGAATAACATGTTATTAAATAATGAATGGGTTAGTAATGAGACCAAGAAAGAAATCAAAAAGTATATGGAAACAAATGAAAATAAACACACAACAGCCCAAAACTTATGGGACACAGTGAAAGCAGTCCTGAGAGGGAAGTTCATAGCAATACAGGCCTACCTAAAGAAGATAGAAAATTCTCAAATAAACAACCTAACCCTATATCTAAAAAACTAGAGGAACAACAACAAACACAGCCTAGAGTGAGTGGAACAAAAGAAATAATCAAGATCAGAGCCGAATTAAATGACAGAAAGACTAAAAAAAGGAATTAAAAGGATCAATGAATTCAGGAGCTGGTTCTTTGAAAAGATAAACAAAATTGACAAACCTTTAACCAGACTCAACAAGAAAAACAGAGAGAGAGGACACAAAAATAGTAAATTCAGAATTGAAAGAGAAGTAATAACTGGTATCACAGAAATACAAGGGATTATAATAAATTACTATGACCAACCTTCTTCTGATTTTGAGTTTTAAATTTCTGCCTGGTTTGCATATGTTCCTGTTACAAAGCTTGCTTCCTGTTTATCATTCTGCTTTCTATTCTTAGGTACTTGATTCTTAACTGTGAAATTCTACATATATTTATGTGGAATGACTATGAATTTCAACTAGAATCCCCTTATGCCAGGATGCTAGGACACATTCTCATTATTGCCTTTGTAGTAAGAAATACTAGTAAAACCACAACATATCTAGGACTTAACTCCTACTGGAGACTTAATTCATTCTCAGATATGATGAAATTGTCAAAACATTTGAAATTACCTGCCAACTTTCAGATAACTCCATGGATTCTGAAGCTGACATCTGTCTAAAGCAATGTGAACAAAAACACCTAATATTTTATGGAAATAATACTCAAGTTTATCGTTTTTCATTTTCTAATAACTAGCAGAGATAAAAATTATACTTGCCTGATATGCACATTATGGAAACAGATTAACTGTAGAAAGGCACATTGTTCTCAGAAGAAGTTAATTAAATTTGGGTTTGTAAAATTATTTTAATGTCTGGGTACCACTATCATCCATAAACTTCAAAGTTCACAAATTTTATTAATAAGGATAAACTTCTTTGAATCAAGAATTTACTCTCATTTCATATGATTTGAAGGGTCTATGAAACTCTATAAAATCTCGTGCTTCCCCCATGGCCAGTGTGGCTCCGTGGGTTGGAGTGTCATTTTATTAAAAAAAAGGTCATAGTTTCAATTCCAAGTCAGGGCACATGCCTAGGTTTTGGGTTCAATCCCCAGATGGGGCACTTATGAGAGGTAACCAATCGATGTTTCTCTCTTGCATTGATGTTTCGCTCCCTCTCTCTCTCTCTCCCTGCTCTCCTCTCTCTCTAAAGTAATAATAATAATAATAATAATAATAATAATAATAAGCGTGTCTTTGGGTGAGGAAAAAAATCTTACGCTACCCTGAGCATGCCACAAAAACATAGATATTTATGTGATGATTACCTCAAAATCTATTTTTCTGTGTGAAGCACAGTGTTGGAGTTCAAGCTGTTATAAAGTTATCACAGGAGGATATTCATTCTCAGCTCTCTGGGTCTGATTTCCTCTTTAAAGCTCATTAAGGGAAATAAGAACCACTGAGGTATGCATAGCACCTTTTTAAATGATGCATTTTACAAATTTAAACATGAATCACTTCTTAAGATAGATGCAAACAATCCCATAAGGAATAAAGATGAAATATACGACAAATAAGTCAGTTTGTTAGAGCTGAAAATAAACCTAGAAGAAATATTTGTTCACCCTCTCATTTCAAAAACAAAGAAATTGAGGCAAGCTTGTACTTATTTATGCTTGAAAAGATGGTCAATAAACCTCTGAGAAACTATTTAACATGAGGTTAAATGAAAATGTTTTTATTAAAAAGAGAAATAGAACAGCAATTGAAAGATTCAGGAAAAGACACTATTCCTTAATATTATCTAATGCAAAATATACAAAATAATGTCCAGGTAAAAATATATTGTGTCACCTGGAAAAAATACACATAGTCATGTGAAACAGAATTTCCACCCAGTTTCACAGGATTCATGGACTCCCATTCATGATCCACTGAATTCATGAATCCTAGCTTATTGTTTAATAAGTTATTTAAGTTATTTGTTGAATGCTGCATAAGAATTCAAACAAAAAAATGATGCCATTCTAATGAAACATGCTGTTTTGAAAGTTAACCTTTTTTTACTATTACAGATTGATTGATATGAATAACAAAGTGATGAAAGGAACCCAAACAATTTTAATAAGGGACAGGAAGTGATACCAAAACATTAAATTATTGCAAACAGGAGTGTAAGATCAGCAAAAATATAGATCAAGAGAGCATAATAGGGAATCCAGAAACTGTCCAACAACATATGAAAACTGTCTTTATAATATGCAGGTGGCTTCCAATTCTATTTCCCCCCTCTGAATATCCATTGCTTAAAACTCTGTCGTTCTTTTCTTAATCATATGCCACACCACCTGCCATCTATCAGATTTCTATATGGATGTTCTTTACTTGACAATGGACTCATGCCTTGATAAACCCAAAATGAATTGAAAAAATCATGTCAAAAATGTACTTAATATATTTATCTACCAAACATCGTAGCATGGCTTAGCTTGACTTAAACGTGCCGAGAACACGTGCTTTAGTTTACAGTTGACACAATCATCTTGCTGTCACTGCCCAGGATCAGAAAAGAGTGACGTGTGGCATATTGCCAGTCTGGGAAAAGATCAAAATTCAAAATTTGAAGTATGGTTTTTACTGAATGCATCACTTTCCCATCATTGGAAATTCAACACATCATAATTCGAATAAGTCAGGACGTGTGAGTCTACTTCTGGACTCTCTTTTCTGTTCCACTGGTTAGTTTTTCTATCTTTATAACAATATCATACTAGGCTGCTTATTCTAGCTCTGAGAGGCAATCTCATGACTTGCTAGAGCAAATTTATTCTTTTCTTGGTCTTTTTTCAAGTTATTTTAGCTGTGTATTTTTTTCTTATAAAATATATACCACTGTAAAATGCCACTAAAGTCTGTTAGGATATTTGTTGGCAGTGCATTATTGAGCACTTAGGGTGTTCCAGATCAGCTGGGGAAAATCATATTGTGTAATATCAAGCCTTATGAACAGGGGGTATCTCTCTGTTTTCTTGAGTCTTCTCTAATGCCCTTTATTACAATATCATAATTGATTATAGAAGATTATTGCACATTATTTTCTCAATTTAGTCACAACTGAAATTTAGTTTCACTGTTATTATAAATTATATTGTATAAACTGTTGTTCTAATATTTGTCATTGATGTTTAGAAGTAAAATTGGCTTTTTAAACCATATCCTGTAAGATTTCTAATATTCTCGATTAGGTATAATTATCAATATATGTTTGTGTTTTCATTTAGAAAATCATTTATGACAAATAATAGTAATGTTACTTTCCTCTTTCCATTTTCTATTTATTTAATTTTATTTTTTTATTGAGATGTGTAAGCTTCCAATAAAAAATTAAATAGAAGATAGAGGGTATTCTTAATTTTAAGGGAAATGCTTCTAACACTTACCTATTTAAATTATTATTTATTGATATTTAAAATTGTATAGACACAACTTATCAAATTAAAAAATCTGTTTTATTCAATAAGAAGTTAATTTACTGATTCTGTAATATGTGCAAAGAACTGTTCTAGAAGCCTGAGATATATTAATAAACAGAATAGGACAAATTCTCTATTTTCATAATATCTTCAGCTCAAAATACTTACTAATTTAAATTATGACTAAACTTCCAAAATAACTGTAAGTCATTTGACTTGTGGGTAATTTAGAAATGTATTGCTGTATTTGCAAATATTTATCAAATAATTTTTAATTATATATTTACTATTTTTACTTAAGTATTCTGGTACAGAAATCATAGCCTAATAATTTTAGTTTTTTTGAAAAATTTGAGACATGCTTTATGGCAAAATGCAAGTTTATTTTTCAAATGTTCTATGTGCATTTTAAATTTTTTTGGCAGTTATTAGGTAAAGTCATTTAATTCTCTTGCCAATCCAATGAGAAAGCTATTATTATAATTATGCTGTTATTTCCGTTTTAGAGGAGAGAAAATTGAAACAGAGGGTTAAATAATTTGCCAAAATCAGATACCGTGTGGGCTGTAAATACACCAGAGAATTAGGCCCTCAATATGTCCTCCTAAACCTAAACTATACTGTTTTATTTGTTGTGTGACAGCAATTCAAACGTCACATTAAAGAATAAAGTGCAAATAAAATAAAACTTTTAGGTTAAGTTATGGGAAGACTTAGTGGTGAAATGATACTTAATTATTTGTAAGAGATTTTTCCTCTTGTATGACACTAAAGTATATAATAGGAGGAATGAAGGGCAGTTGCAAAGAAAAAAATGAAATCATACTAGAAACCACACTAAAAACATACAGAGCTGGCCAGAGAAAGAAGACTTGTTTAAGAATCATGAGACTTCACTAACCTAAAACTTTCAAATGAGCCAAAGGACTACTAAGTGTAGTAAAGCGAATACTGAGAGCAACTGTGCTTAGAGAACACACACATTTTAGCTACTATCCGTACTATCTTCTGTACTCAGAAGGTTGCATGACTGTAAATACTGGCACGTTACTAACATTTATATTCTTACTGATCCTTTACATTTTCCTTGAAATATTGGTTTTTCTGGAGAAATAGCATTTGAGTTGATAGCATTGTGGTAGATCATCAAACACTATTTTTGTCAAATAATAAGTACAAGAAATATTGTGTTTATGTGCTCTGCTTTTTAGTCAATAATGGAAGCAATAAAAATGATTAAACCTTAGGAGATATACAGTCCCTGAAGAAAGATGTAAAACAACATATTCGTATATCTAAGAAGAGAGCAACCTGAGGAGAAACGCAAAAGAAGCATTAAATATTAAAAATAAAACAAAAATTCATCAAGAAAAACTAAATTCTTTCTTCTGCCTCCCCTTAGTCAAATGGAATTCAAGTTGTGACTACATTTAGAAATGGGCATCCAGCATCTTAAACGGTTGGGAAATGCGTGACAGGGGCAAATTCAAGGTGAGTTGTCATGTACCCAGTAGCTAATACTAAGGAAAATTAAGAACTTACAGGAAAACCAAATTATCAGGCCTTACAATAATAAGAAGATCATCTCTAACAGATCACAAGTAGCTATTAACTTTGTATATAACTCTATTAACTTTCTAGCATCCTATCTCAAAAGGAAACATGTGAAAATTATTCTCTGTGTTTTTATTTGGGGGGGGCGGTGATTGTTGTGGTGACTGAGACTAGAAGGATATTGTGATCCACCCAGACTTGAGGAATCATGGAAGTAAAGAATTAATCCATGTACCCTGTTCAATTTTCTTAGATGGGCCAAATATGCCAGCTCAGCAGATCAAGAGACAGCTGGGATTACTGATACTGTTCTAATTTTATAACCAATCACAGGATCCATTCCCTTAAACAAGAGTAGGTGATTTTTAAATACAGGTGCCAAACTATGCGTTTGGCTGGATTGGATAGCTTGGATGGCGCTCTGGCTAGCAAGCTGTGCAGGGTTGACCTAGTCATTTTATCCAGCTGAATTTTTTATGATTGGAAATTGGAAGACCACATGTCATTTTGGGATAGAGTTATACTGTACTAAAACTTGAATTCTGAAATAGCTGTCACAAGCATGATCTTGCATGTTTCAGTGTTCTTTTCCTTTTTAATTATAGTCTTTTGTGGTTTTCTCTTCCTCTCTTTTTTCTATGATTTCCCTCATATGTGGAATCTAATAAACAAAATGGACTAACAAGCAAATAGAGACAGACTCATAGACAGAGAGCAGGCTGACAGCTGTCGGGGGTTAATTAGACAGTTTTAAAATTTTGCTACCCAGACACAAAAGAAGAGAGAGCAATTAGTGAATATGAAAAATTATATTAGTCAATATTAATTGTACTTTTTATCTTTTCATTCATTTCATTAGTGTTTTCAATTCTGGAGGCAAAGAGGTTACTTGGTGGCATTTTCTGTGATGTATTAAAAAAGTTATGTGGTGAATCTGAATCCATGTTTATGTAATTCAAGAGTGCGTAAATACAAGTACAAAGTATTACAACTCATACTACATTGTTAAGACGTTTCCTTGAGATATTAAAATACCAGTCTCATCATATCATATTTCAAGTACTATTTTGATAAAGAGCACCTTATATTATGAAGGACTTTGATAAACCTAAAAATCCCTAGCAATTTAATAAGCAAGGTGAGGACCTAAGATATAATGGCTTATAATGAGATGCAGTGGAGGAATTGAAGGAACTTGAATTTAGAAACATACTCAGTGACTGAAGATCAGTGAAGCTCTATTGTGAAGATGAGTAAATTTCGTGTTGGTTCAGAGTGGAAAAGCCACTATCAGTAGGCAGGTATTCCAGGGAGCCAGATTTTGATTTAAAATAAGGAATAACTAAATATTAGAACTCATTGAAAATATGAGTCACCAGAAGCTAAGTTTAATAGCAAATTGCTACAGCAGATTCAGCTACAGTGCTATGAGTGGTGGATTGAACCACTTTTTTACCATCTTCCTGTTCAACTCCAAGTTTGTGCTATTTTCTGAGGGATGTTTCATAAAGGAACCGGAATTAAAGTAGCTAAATCTCTTCACAGTACATCTGGGGAGGAGGTGAACAGCATTTTATTTTCCCTGCAGTCAACACAAACATTTAAAAAAATTGTATGGTAGCTTTGTTAAAAACAAACAAAAAAACATAACGTTATAGGAAGTCACATACTTGTATTTCATTTTCATAAAATAAGGAAGTAAAATTGAATTCTTTCAAGGCCTCATAGAGCAGCAGAAGTCTTTGACAATTAAGATAACAATGTTAGTGTTGGCTCAGTTCACACAACAGGAGAAGGAAAATTGCCTGAGGGCAAAAAGCAGTTTTTATTTGAGGGAGAAAAAGCTCAACTTGTTGCAATGGTTTACACTGTAGGAGTTAAATTTTAATTTTTAGGACCCTGAATGGCCATCTTGAAATTAGGACATATTGATACAGATAAAGAGATCTTAAGGTTACTAAATATCATGAAGAGTTAGTCATCAGATACTTAGTTAACTGCTCACTTACTGCCATGTCAGATGATAATTGTTCAGTGAGTGATCAAAACACTTAGAGAATCAAAGGACGTTGGTTCAAACTGCAACACCACCAAAATCTACAGATTATATTTGGAAAAATTAATTAAATCACTTTAACTTCCATCTATTCCTTTGGAAAATGCACATAAAATAGTTCTTATATACAACAAATGTTTATAAACACTAAATGTGATAATTCAGATAAGCATCCAGTACTTACATTATCTTCATTGTTATTAACTAACTACTCTGAAATACTATATATTTATAAAATAATCATTATTGACTATTTAACAAAATTTTCTCATGATATCATTTGAGTGTCTCCCATATTTTTCAATGTTCAAATGACTCCAATAATATTGAGAATATAAATAAATATTGGTAGCTAAAATGAAACACAGCAAAACTTAACTCTTTCTTTCTCTCTCTCTCTGCTTAAGAAAACATTCAAAGAACATTTCAGAAGCAAGTCTATCACAACTCTGAAGATATGATTCAAGGTTAAATTTAATGATTTTTAAAACTTCATCTTTTGTTTTAATACCTGGTGTGCTGAAAGAGAAGTTGGGCAGTATTGGTGATATTGGGATTCAGAAATATAAGATGAGGTTCTCAGGTATAATATTGCCTCTGGTAGAATTGAATGAATCTTTTCTTAACCCCTGATTGACATTTAAGAGATGAGGGTACATCCAGTGTACTAGAGTCATGTGTATAAATGGAAATAAGGTTGATATAAAAATGCAGTCATGGTGGAATTTGACATCAAAGCCATACCTAGACAAACAAAAATAATTGCACAGGAACCTTGGAAATGCTGTTATTTCTACTATCTTAATAGTTCAGCTGACTTTCTGTAATAAAAAGGATTATTTAATAATCAAGTAGAGCAATATCCCAGTATGAATGGTATGTGAACTGACATAGCTGAAAACCAGATCTGACTTTAAAATGTTCAGGCAAGACTCCATAAATCTTGATGGCTTGAGAGCATTTAACACACGGGTTTTTTTTTCTTAATTTCAGTATTTGCTGCATGGCCTTATTCTAGGATTTGCTCTCAATTGATTTGTGTTGACATAAGAAGTCAATAGTGTAGGTTGATTATGCGCAAGCTTATCAATGAAAATAGGGACTTGGATGCAATCAAGCCACCAATATTCACATTACAGGAATCTCAGAAGGAGATGAGAGAGAGAGAGAGAGAGAGAGAGGAAGGAGAAGAAAATATATTAGAAGAAATCATTGCTGAATACTTTCCAAACCTGAAAAACAGTTTTCAGATTCAGGAGAAACAGGATTCCAAATAAGATAAGATAATTCTAAAGAGACCCACTCTGAGACACATTATAATTAAATTGTCAAAACTAGAAAACAAAGAGGTAATTTTAGAAGTGATAAGAGAAAAACAATATGCTATATACAAGTAAATGTCCATAAGACTATCAATAGTTTTTCAGTGGAGACTTTGCAGGCCAGAGGGAATAGGTATCTTCAAAGGTTTGAAAATTAAAAACTGCCTACTAAGAACACTATCTCTGCCTAACAAAGCTTTCCTTCAGATTTGAAGGACAGATAAAGAGTTTTTCAAGCAAAAGTTGAAGGACTTTATTACCACTAGGCCAGCCTTTCAAGAATTACTAAAGGGACTTCTAAAGGCTTGCGTGAAAGGACAATAATTAGTCATGGGAAGGAGTGACAGTGCACATCTCACTGGGAAAGGTAAATATATATTAAATTCACAATACTCTAATGTTGTAATGATTACGGGTAAATTCTTTATAAGCCTAGTATTGTTAACATAGGTAGTTAGTTATTAATAAAAGAAGCAGCAAAGGGGATCAGACATAATTAAGCATAATAAAACTGGGGAGCATGAGCCTGCTTGCTTTAGGAGTTTTGTGCCCTGGGATTATGCTATCTCGGGTTTGGGAAGGACCAGGGACTTTTTGAAAATAACCAATCAACTTCCCAAGCCTCTGCAGGCATACATTGAGTCTGCTTTCCAACCAATCCATTGTTTCTCCAAGCTAGAGATGTATCTATGGTTGCCATTTTGGTTCTTATTGTGCATATGTTAACCTCCCCCTTTATTGTTCTATCTCTTCCCCCAGTGATCTGTGGAGGAATAGATCAGTGGTTCCCTAGGGAGTATATAAAGCTGTAAATAAATAAATTCTCTAATCAAAAAATAGAGTGGTTGAGTAGACTAAAATAAAAAAATAAAAAAATGCCCAAACGCTATGATGCCTGCAACAGACTCACTTTGATTTTAAGGATACACGTAGATGGGAAGTGAAGGGATGGAAAAACTTTAAAAAATAAAAGATAGGTATCTTACCAGATATAAACACAGCTGCACAAAATCCATTAAAAAGTTAAGTAACAGAGCCCTTTCACCACGTGAGGACTCAGCAAGACAGTGCCAGCTATGAACCAGAAAGATGGCCTTCAGCAGAGAAGGTGACTATGCTGGTGCATTGATCTTGGACTTCCAGCCTCAATTAAAGGTCCAAAGAGACTGGAGAATTTTTCCAGTGATTATGCTACATATTTTAAGTGTTACAGAACTCAACAAAATGAGGAATGTAGCTCTATTGCCAAAGAGCACCAAGAAACATTCCATAGGGATTTATTTCAATGATGCAACCTAGAAGAACTTTGCTTGTGAATCAGGTCTTGAGGCTGATGAATCATGCAAAATATTCTAGGTGGAATGTGTAGGAACATGGATCAATGGCATAAGCCTAGGAGAGTCTGCTTTGCTACTGGAGCTGAGAGAGAACACAGTGATTACATAGGAGCACATCTGTCTTTGCAATGTAAAGAATCCCAGAGTCAAACTTACCTCTCTGCTGCTAACTGCCCTGTGGCAGTTCACATCATTTGAGACCTGGGGCATTTATGTATGAGACCCACCATGCAGCACACTTTGGTAAATGCATTGAGTTATGACTGTACACCGTTAGACATATTGTAAAATGTTCATATATTAAACATGGATTTCTTTCCTGTGGATGATTCGAATGTTTCATAAATGTGATATAAATTTTCATCAGGTGGTTTGATTTCATACTGTAAACTGAAGGCGAACTAGGTAAAAACGTACCTTTCACTGAGTTAAGCTGAACAAAGGCTAGCTCCTTGGTTTTTGGAAACATTCATATTGTCATTCAATTTATGTTTTCTCATCTAAGCTGAATATGATAGATTATCACTATGAGGGGACATTGTCATCTTTTGAAGTTGCAGTTTGTTGAGTTCCACGTATCTTTCTCACAATGTAATGAAAGACACTGACACTGAAAGATGCTAATTCTAAAACCTGCTCATTGCGATGCCCAGTAAGCACTTTCAGGGCTTTATCTTATTCCTTTTGGAAGTTAATCTGGGGGAAAGAAGACGGTGCCCATAACATTTGGGTTCATTACAATGGCCGGGTTGTATGCTAAGGATATGGTTAGTTTTGTAAAAACCACCAAACTATCTTCCAAACTGGCTGCACCATTTTGCATTTACACCAGCGATAAACGAGAGCTCCTATTGTTCCACATCTTTGCTGGCATTCAGTGCTGGCCATGTTTCGGAATTTGGCCATTCTAATAGGCATGCAGTAATATTTTATCATGTGATAATTTGCATTTCCCTCATGGTGTATCAGTGAGCATCTTCTCACATGCTTACTTGCCATCAGTATGTCTTCACTGTAGGGTGCATGTTAGTATTTTTGGCCCATTTCTGATGGGGTTATTTTTTTTTCTTGTTCAATTTTAAGTGTTCTTTATATATTTTGTGTAGAAATTCCTTCTCAGATGTTTCTTTTGCAAATATTTTCTCCCAGTTTGAGGCTTGTCTTATTTTTTGATATTGTCTTTCATAGGGCAGAAATTTTTAATTTAATGAAGTCCAGTTTATGAATTATTTTTTATAGATTGCACCTTTGGTGTTGTATTTAATAGACAACATTATATATGTTGTATAATTCTACCCAAACAGAGATATTTGATGATTCCTATGTTTTCTACAACTCTCCCATCTACCATAAAATTGCCTTCTGACATAAAGTTCAATTTAAAAAATTATGTTTTGGGGGTTAAGAGACAAGAGTTTAATTCTAGCTGTGTGACTTCAGAAAAGTAAATTAACCTCATGTACACAAAAACATTATAGTGTGTATCATACTCTCCCCCAATGCTTGAAGCAAATATACAGACTCTAAAAATGTAAGGTTGTTACTATAAATATATTCAGAATTCAATCTTTCAATTACTAGACATTCTTTAGGGGATAAAATTAATAACTACCCTCACTCCTTAACTAAGTAGAAAATGTGCAAGGTTATCCCAAGAGTATACAAAAGACATAAATATCTTAAGTATTTGCCTGGCTGTGTCTTGGGTATTAGTTGTGTATTGCAAGTTATTTATGTTAATCAATGAATGAGAATGAATTAAATAAGACAACAAGGAATTAAAAAAAAAAGAAGATCAAATCATGATGATATTTAAAGTATTAAGTGACTGATGGGAGTTAGAGTGATATCTAAATTTATGCATTATTTCTAGATAATAGAAAGGTCTCCATGAGATGACGGGAAATAGAGAAGAGAGAACTGACCTTCACAATCTAATCTGCATTGGTACCACTTCAATTCTATTGGTATTTGTTACGCCACTTGCTTAATAGAGTACTTAACATATTTTAAAAACAATACTTTGAACATGTGGAGAAGTAAATGCAGAGCACAATTAAACTTGATAGTTTAACCCCCATGGAGACTGACATACATTTTTTTTTGCATTAGTTTTTCTTCCTCATTTCTTAATTTTCAACCTTTTCTGATCACACTCTGAAGTTGTTCCCAATTGTTGTGTTATTTGTCTTCATTTCACTAAGTATTAATTTTAATTGCTTACTAATTTTTATGTTTATTGTGTAATAATAAGGCTTCTCAATATACTATAAGCATGATGACTGAAGAGGTCATTTTGGTTTTATTATCTTAAACCCAGTATGTAGGACCGTATTTGGATCAAGTAGGCACCAAATAACTATATATGGCATAAAAAAATGAATAGTCTCTACAATATTTTAGGCACTATTTACTCATTTATTAAATAAATTTCTATTGAGCACTTATTGAGCAGTTTAAATATATCCTTAAATAAGACACATAAAAAGCCCTGAATTATTGCATTTATGTTGTACAAAGAGGAGGACTCAAAAAACCCAGTCACCTTCAAAGTCCTCTCCATTTGAGGCAACACACCTATCAAGATGTTTCCGCTGCTCAAAACAGTTTTTGAACTCATCAATTCTGATCGATGCCTTTTAATGTTTCTGCCATTTTTTGTTTCACCTCTTCCACATCAGCAAAACATTGCCCTTTGAGGGCTTTTCATCTAGGGAAGCAAAAAATGTGGCCCAGGGTGAGATTGGGTGAATAGGGAGGGTGGGGCACAGGGGACAAAAACTGCTGAAAAAAAATATTCTTGCTCAAAAGCTGCTGAACACTCAGCATGATGTGGGCAGGTGCACTCATAAATCACACATCATGGAATGGGCAAACTCACGGTGTCTTCCAAAAAAATTCAGTGAAGCCAAACACAGCCTCTCACAACACCAGCAGTTGCTACACTCTGGTTTCGTAGAACACTCACTTAGTAGGGGAAGCCTGTATTACAAGGGGCCTGTCCTCCAGAAGATAATTCCTTCTTTGGGGGGTCCCCCCTGTGAAAGGGGAAAGAGACCATAATAATAAGGAAAAAATGAATACTTTTATGGTATCTTAGAAATCAGTAAGTGATTATGGAAAAAAGGAAAATAAAATTAACCAGTATAATGGGGATTAGGAATTTGGAGCCCAGGCCTAAGGCAGGCTACCGCACTCACCCATAAAAAAAGCTGGGTTCGTTCCTGTGCTTTGCTGTTCAACAGCTTATGACCTTACTTTCAGGAACTTCTACAATATTAGATATTTGATGATTTACTCTGAAGTATTTATAACTATAATATTTGATGACTCTATGTCTACGCTAAGCAAGTCTCACAAAGAAGTTAAATCAGTGACATTAATGACCATTATAATCTAAAAATACAAATGGGGGCAAAACATAGCTTGTAAGAGCAAACCCTAGCTTATAAGAACAAAACACATTATTGTTTGAGATTCAATGCTAATTTTATTCATTACTCAGAATCTCTGCATAGAAAAAGTTAACTATGTCATAGAATTTCTGCAGTTATTAAAAGTAATCGTTGTAAGCACAAACAAAATCACTTCACAGTAGAACATGAATAGAGTAACATTTTATAATGTGACATAATATAACACTCTGTTATATTTATGATGCTATATAATGTCAGGTTTGCTTGGTTTTCTGGAATACAAAATTGTGATGTAAAAGATGTTAGATATTCATGGTCTGGGTTTAATGTGCTGGATGTGCCGCCTGTCTATACTTTTCCAGGTGGTTCTTCAAACTAAAGCTTAACTACTTAAACATTGCAAATATGACAAATAGCTCTTTGAAGTTGACTTTTGTATGTGCATCAGAGAAACACAAGATGGAACATAAATAAAAACAACTCACAGAAACAAGGTTTAAGATCTGACATTTCTAAGCAGCAGGTTTCTCTGTCCCCAGGGAGATAAACAAAACTATTGAAAACCCCATTAGGTATATTTATAGCCCTGGCTTAATGTCTGGGATGTAAACTAAGATGCCAGCCTGCCAGCTACCAACTTGGGGACTCAAGAAAACAGCTTCTCAGAGTGAACATTTTCATCTTTTTCTCATCAATATTCCAAAGACAGGGCAACTTAATCTTTTGTACATTGCAGGGGGAGCCTTCTTTCAGATTACTTTCCATGAAAAATTTTATTTTATTTTTTTGTGAAAGGTTGTCTGGGGAAAATTCACTCACCTGCTTTCTGCTATACTTACTTATTCTTAGATATGGGGAAGAGGGGACCATGAGAGCCATATTCAGAACTTTTCATGGCTCTTCAAATGGAAAAAAAACAAACATGTGAATCAATAACTAATCCTGAAGGAAATATACCAATAATCTGTCTTCAAAAGAAAATTACAGCTACTGTATGTGAAAGCCAAAGAATATCTGATGAGCTGTTTCAAATGACTTTAGCTAGAGAATATCTGAAATATACTTTTACACATAGCCTCAAGGGGACAAACTGCTAGATATTATGAAATGAATGTTTGTGTCCTCCCAAAATTCATATGGAAGTAATTAAGATTAAATAAGGTTATAAGGGAGGGGCCCTCGTTCAGTTGGATTAGTTTCCTTATAAGAAGAGACACCAGATTCTTTTCTCTCTCTCTTTCTCTCTCTCTCTGCCCCTGCCCCTTTCTTCTTGCACACACAAAGAAGAGGACATGTGAGCACACAGTGAAGTGATGTCCACTTACAAACCAAGAAAAGAGGCCAGAGAATGAAATCTACCTCGCCAGTACATTGATCTTGGAATTTTGGCCTCTAGAAATGTGAGGAATAAATTTCTGTTTTTTAAGTCACTCGGTATGATATTTTATTATGACAGCCCAAGCAGGCTAAGAGAGTAGATAATATATAAAAAGAAGAATCTCATTTCTATATAGGCAAAATCTCATAAGTCAGTATTCTAAAGTACAATTTATTGTTTGGAAGAAACAGAGTTCACTGTCACTGGAGGTTAGGAAAAAGCCAAAGGAGTGAGTTATTGTCATGAATGGGTTTCTGGCATCAATTATATAACTGGATTAGATTGTAAAGTTCTGTTCCAAAATTGGATGAAAGTATCTGATTCTATGGATTAAATTGGCAATGTTGACCAGGGAATAGATTTATAAAAACAAGTGTTAAAAGAGAAAAGAAAAAACATTAAAAAAGATTAAGGAAAAACAGTGAATTCCAGTGTTGGTGAAAGAGATGGCACTGAAAGAAAATATGAAAAAACAAACAAACAAACTATAAGATATTTGGTGATAGAGGCAGGATTGATCGAGTTTCCATGGTATTACTAATTACCAGCTCACCATAATAATGTCTGAGGAAACAATATAATTACTATTACTTTTATTCTGCTATCTAATATAAACCTACATATTTTCTGTTCTTTCTGTTCTTTAAGGGTGAGGAGTTCATATATCTATTCAAAAGTACTCTTTAAGAAAGTCATTAAGTCCCATGTACATGAGCTGATTATAATATATTAATTTCAAGTTAAATGTTTTAAAATATTTCTAATAATCATGTAGCAAAATTATTAATTTTAAAACATTTGGTCATATTAAAGCCTGACTAGATAAGTAATAGTCTTAGAGTTGACAAAGCATTGCTACACTTTTTATAAATGTTTTCCAAATTCACTAGAAATTTACCATTTTTCTTCTTCCATCCAAACCTCTTTTTCTCCTGCACTTCCTCCTTGCTATCGTTTTCTTTGTTCTGAATTAGTATTTGTCTCAGAAACACTCTTGATACAGCAAGAAAAATAGCCTAGAGAATTCTACTACCCTATGGATTAAGCTAACAGCGAAAGAATCTTGAAAAGTAAGCAAAATTCACATTCAGACAAAATTTACATATTTATTAGCCTTTGTATAAGCAGTTACCTTGAGTCTCAACTTTTTATGCACAAGTTGCCACTTAAAATTCTTTGCAGCTGTTATGTGACAATTTAAAAATAAAATATTTGACCTTTTGTTTAGAAAGCTGTGAATAAGAATATAGCACAAGACATTTCTTAGCCGAGATGTTTAACAGGCACAGTTGCGTTCAGAGGAATGTTTGGCAAAAGGTTTTTACATTCTGTCTTGGCATTGGCAAAGGCAGGATACGGAGAACTGGTTTCTACAAATTCTATGTGCCAAGCCCTTAGTAAGTGGATGTCAAATCTGGTGTAGAAAAACCATCAAATGTAATTTTTATCTAACAGAATAAAATTTTAATATTACTTTTGTCTATGTGCAGAGCTAATTGGATTTTTCAAAGTTTGGGTTTTCCCTATTTGATATTCTTACAATCTGATTCATCGGGACTGTTTCAATCACCATCTGCAATTAAAGTTTGCAAATTTAGGTTCCTGCACTGCAGCTTTCTCTTTGCTTCCATGGAAGCCTTTCAAAAACACAAGTTTAATTATTTTATTGCCAGTTTCGAGCAATTCATTTTGCACCCATGGGAAAACATTTATCGTGTAAGTGTGTGTGTGGGGGTGTGTGTGTGTAAGGTCAGGCTCATGTCCATTTCTTCAGTCTCTTTAAAACTACTTCCTACACACCCTACCCCGCCAGACCACTGTGGTTCTAGAAAATGCCAAGATATTCCCTTTCCTGTCCGCCCCCTCTTCACCACGGATAGTCTAGAAAACAGCCTAGAACATATCACTTACCCTTCAGACTTTATTTCAAAGGTCCCTTTATTTAGTTCAGGTATGCTAAATGCCTTCGTTCTGCAAGATAAAATTATTCAAATAACACCTGTGACCCTGCTGACCTTTGTCAAGTTTTGTTATCATACTACCTCTAACCTTCTATTGCATGTATTTATTTTCATTGGCTAGCTCTTTCTCAAAACCAGTGGCTTTCAGGAGTGAAGGGGCGCACATAAATATTTATGTGAATGGGAGTTGAGAGATGAGGAGAGCCAGCACAATCAAAGGTTTAATTTTCTATACCAGCAGGTATGTGCCCCTAGAGTGAGATCAACTTGAGTCAAGGACAGGGCCCTTTTGTCTCTTTATAACCAGGGTGCAGCAAAGTGCCTGGCAGAGGTAAGCTGCATAATAAATAATTATTGCACAGTTGAGTGGATGCTTACTCGTGAGAAGGTTACAAAGATCTCCAGAGTGTGTGCAAACATTTTACTTTTTTCTTTCTTTTTCCCTAAAATTTTAAGTTGTGAGATGGAAACTGATCTTTAATATAACTGTATTTGATACGCATGAAATGTTACCCGACACATATTTGTAGAGCAGTAGAGGCTTAACTCTGAAAGGGTGGGCACGACTGTCTTACTTATCTTTGGATTTCCCAGCACCTTAAGTAGGTGCTCAATAAATACGTGTTTGCTAAATGACTACTTTTGCTGATACACAGTTGCCTGGGGAAGAATTGTTGTTTAAAATGCTGCCTTGGTTTTCATCAGTTGCTCTGGGGACAGAGATAACATTCAACCCTGTGAAAACAGCTTCCATTATTAAATAAACAAAAGAAAGTGCGCCCAGGTGCACACACATATAAATGTGCCTTTCAGGTATGCAGAGGTGGCAGTCCAGGGTCTAGACCAAAGGAGAGCTAAATTGCTCTGCATATTAAAGTAAAATCATTGCTTTGTCTCACCACCAAGACTGTACATTCAATGGAATTTTCCTTATCTTTACCTACATAGCCCTCAGCATAAATTTTGGCATTTGATGCTTGCTTCATAAACCACAGTTGTCTTGAACTAAAATGTATTGACTTGAACTGATTTAGGGTCCAACAAAGCAACATCAATCCCTTGTGTATTTCTACATTTACATTTGCATTACCATATATTTAAGTCCAAGAAGACCTTTGATATAGCACACCATAAGGATTCACAGAGTAGCAGAACATGTTTACTTACAAACAAAAGGTAATTTTGAATCTGGATTGGAATTGTTTGGAAAACCACATAACAATAGTTTTCTGTCAATTACTATGTGCTAAGATGATTCTAAACATCATCACATTTCATCTTAGAAGTAAGCCACTGTTACTCCCGTTTTCCAGATAAGGAAATTGAGGCTCACAGTGTTTAAGAGACTGTAACAAGATGTCACTACTAGGAGATCTACCGAATTTCACATCACAACCCTGTCTCCTGGGTTGATAATACCTTGCGGCTCTGGGCTGAAAACAAAAACATACATGTGGTGCCTCATGGATACAGTCTCCTCTGCTATTGAAGATATGCAGAGCCTACTCTAACTTAATAATGAAGGGAACAATGTAACATTGGAAAGGATGTTTAAACCATTTGTGTATATTTAATTTTTGGTCACCAACTCAATATTTGTATTGAATTCTGAATAATAAAAAACTCATAACTATGCTCTCTATATTCTGAATAATAAAATAACCCATAACTATCCTCTCCCTATATATTTTACATTTCTATAGGGTAATTGCCTTTTCATAATAAAATAGGAAGATGTTTTAGAAATTTTGATCACCATTTTTTTTCAATTAGTCATGCCCCAACAGATGTTTTCAAGATGATAAAACTGGCTTCATCAACCTCATTAATATTAGTATTTGTAAAATTACTTGCCTTTAATATATCTAAGGCTAGAGCACAACTAATTATTGCATTATGCAAAATTGCTAGGTACTGCAAAAAATCCTATCAGCTTTAGGAAAATAGTGAGCAGAATGCCCAGAACTCTGTCTAGGAATTTTGAAGACAAAAGAAATTTCTTTTTGGTAATATTTAATATGAAGCCCATGGTTTTTCTCCTCAAATAACTAAATAAATTCATTCTTAAGTTTTCTCTTTTATCTTTCTCCTTTTTCTCTCCTCCCTCTCTGTCCCTCCTATATCATCATATGGAATTACTTAGTCATTACTGAGTAAATGTATATGAGAATTTATGTCTTCTCTATTCATACACCTACATTCTAAAAGTTACAAAATAACACTTCGCAAACTTAGTTTGGCTAGTTGAAATTAGAGCCGTACATTATGACTTAATAAAGAATAATTAATTCTAATAATAGTTAATCACTTAATTAAGCATATTAATGTTAGGAGTTTTATTTCTTTTTTAAATTGATATGGCCTTGTTAGCAAGCTGTCTGCTGAACAATGTACTCTCTCTAACTGGACAAGTATGCCTAATCAATAATATCATATATGTCTATGTCAACCTACATCTGCTGTTAACCTTCATTCATTCATTCATCCATTTATTCACTGTAAACCTGTCTTTGAGACCCTACTATGGGCCAGGTGACCTTCTAGGTTTGAAATATCCAGCAAAGGGGGAAACCGATGAGGTTTTAGCCGTGGAGTTGAAATATTCTTCTTGATAATAACATGAGTAAGAGTTCAGCCTGTCTTATCGCTTGCTTCTATCATTTATTCTCATCTCGCAGCTATTTTCTCACTGAATTAGAACAGATCTCTGCAGGCATCCTTGTTATTTCGATCATTTAAATTGCATATTAGTTTACCACAGAAGTTTTTTAACATGGCAAAAAGCAAAGCAAATGGGCCACCAAAGGTTGTTTTTATTTTTGTTTTTGTTTTTATTTTTTAGAGAGATGGAAAGGGAAGGAGGCAGAAAGAGAGGAAGAGAAACATCAGTAACATAAATCGATTTCTCTCCCATGCCTCCAACTGGGGACGTGGCCTGTCACCCAGGCATGTGTACCTCAGTGGGCCACATGTCCATGTAGAAGTGCGAGGGGCATGCATTTCATGTCCTTGTGAGTATCTACTGTTGGACTAAATATTTTGGACCAGAACTGCTCTGTCAGTGAGTGTTGAGTCAATAGCTTTCCAAGTAGGATCACACAACAAACAGAAGGCTTTTTCATGGTTTGCTGTTAAGCAATCAATGTGTCAGCAAATAGGTTAGCCAGAAACTTATGTTGCACACTGAATAAAGTGCAACTAATTTAAACAATTCCACATGTGCTTTTCGTTTGTTTGCTGCAATTATCTAACTAAAAGAGAAATATTTGACCTGAATATCTCAATAATTAAATCAGCTTTATCATTAACACTTATATTTGGGTAAATGGTTCTTCCCTGGGGCTATCTGATTGTCACAACTTGATAGATGTAGTGGCACCTTTTGGGTAGAGAGCAGGAATGCTGTTACTTATTCTGCAATGCACAGGACAGTTTCACTGCTGTAAAGACTAACCTGGACAAAACATCAGCAGCATTGAGGTTGAGATACACTGGTCTGGATAGAATGTGAAAGTCAAAATTTTTATTTCTGATACAACGTCATTTATTTTTGGATGGGGTTGCCAGACTTAGAAAATAAAAATATAGGATGCCAGTGATATTTGTACTTCAAATAAAGATTGTTTTTGTATTAATATGTTCCATGCACTGTTTGGAACATGCACTAAAATTTGTGTATTTGGAATTGAAACTTAACTGTGTGTCCTGTCTTTAACCTTGCACTCTGTTTCTGTGGAACAGTCAATATTTATAAAGCACGTCATTTTGCTTGACTGTCAATGTTGTGCTTACATGTCAGTCACATGTATGAAACAATGCAAACTAAGGTACAGTTTTTGATCAAAAAACAACTGGTGACAAGGAAGGTGATCACTTGTAATTGGCAAAATTAGAGAAAATAAAATCAGCATAATTTCTTCAGGAGAAAGAAATATCTCTAAAATATCTATGTAATGTTCCATGATTTATGATGAATTCCATCATAAGAGGGTGTATGACAATTTGTGATATGTGTTTTTTTTTTACTAAATTTACATGATCATGATAAGTACTTCACCATGAAATAACCTCTCTCTGACTAATATACATGCAGTATCTCAGCACATGTATCAAGACTGTGGGAAAACTTGCATACGACATAGCACAGAATGTGATGTAACCAAAGATTGTCTATGGGCCTAGTACACACCAGGTCTCAGTAGTTGTTTGTAGAAATAATAATGAATAATTCTATACATAATGTACAGATTCAGTTTGATCTGGCCATCTGCTAAGGTCATATGGCCTTCAGTTTCTGGAAGAATCAGTCTTATGAATGCCTCATATTATTGCACAATTAAATGTTTCCTTGGGACTAATGACTTGAGTCTCCTGGTAATGGTCCTTGCTGGCCTTCCCAAATGCACAGTGAGTTAAGTGCATTAGGGGCAGTGTTGGGGAGGACATTTAGTGCTCATGGCTTCAGGACATTTACTTCCTGAAAATAGGCCCTTTGCCTCCTGGGAGATAGCCAGTACTATACTCATGTCTCTTTCTTGCTGTCACTTACATACCACTGAATTCCTTCATCAGGGAAGTCTAAGTATTAGCAGACTTATTGACTTATTGTTTTGATTTGCTCTGATAATCTATAAACTCCTTGATGGTAAAGATAATTTTGTGTGCTGTGACTTTAGTATCTCTTTAATTAATCTCTTCGAAAAGGCCTAATGAAACTGAGCTAGGTCTTGAGTAAGTAGAACAATTTCAATAATTGGAATTCAGATAGTAATTCAGACCAGTAAAATAGGTGCCCATGATGACCAAGTGACATAAGTAAGTTTTGACCTATACTGAAAATGGGGTGAAAAATAAGTTGATTAGTAATCATGCAAATGATAAAGACTTGAGAGAAGGAAAATTAATTAAGAAACATGTGACCATATTACACAAGGTTTGTATTGTGAGGAAGAGAGGTTTCAATGTGATTGGACAATAGAAAGTCAAAATGGTTACTGGGCAGAGAAACCCTGATGCAAATGTATTATCCATGTAATCTATGAAAACAGCATATTATAACACTTAAAGGGCACAAAAATGTCTGTTTTTTAATATTAAATTCTCATTTCTACATTATTCTTTTAGAACACTGCACCTTAATTCTATAAGGTTGACTGCAATTTTATAAATATATAAAATTTGCATAAAATAGAATGTATCTCTGAATAATAAATCTTCAAAGATAATCAAAAGAAAACCTGGAGCATATATCTAAACTCCTGACATGCTTCCAAATTCTCTAAACTTCCAAGTGTGTAGGTACCCAGTATTTTCTCATTTATGCTCAATTTTTCAAAAAGATATATTTTTGCTTCATGGTTAAGAAAAGATAAATTACTATGTATTTTACAATGATGCCCATTAAAATTAAGCTTTAATAATCTCACAGAAGAGGCAGGGCTGAGCAGCATTTGTTCAGTTTATGTTCCAAGGCAGATACATGACTTTTTTTTGGTTAGCTTAATATTGTGTTGCACAGTTAAGTGCTACTAATACCATCTCTAAATAATTTGCGTTAGTTTTTCTATTCAGTGGACAGTCCCACTATTTTACATGACTGCCCCACATGCATGTATTTATAACTATTGATCCAAATATTTCTCTCAAGGTTTGCACTGTGCTGTTTGCTCAAATACCCTATGCAATTCTTTTGGTAGATGTTGTAATTAATTTAATGAGTATAATCTCAAATCACAGAGGCTGTCAGTTGACTGGGGCTATTGAAGAATGCCATGTGAATTTTCTATCCTTCCACTTCCCGCCTACCTTCCCTTCTCTTCAATGCCATTATTAAATTCTACCTGAGCCAAGACACTTCCCCACATTACATTCATCAGAATGTTTCTCATTTATATCCACATTTCTTCCATAGCACATTGTCTGAATACTTATTACACTATTTATGCAAGTCTGATTTATGTTATTAGTGATTTATAAATACTTACCTCATCGAATAACTTATGAGTCCCTGTGATATTGGAGGAGGAGGAGAGCTAGCTGGGAGGCAATATATACCATTGATTTTTAATTTATCACAGTGTCTTACACATCTAACTTGAACATCCTAAGCTATCAATAAATCTTTACTGAATTAAATAAAATGTCTGAAAGCCAGTTTTAATCATTTTTTTTTGAAAAAGTTATTGATTTTAATAGGAGAAATCCTGTCATAGATAAGAATTCAAGAAATATTGTTTATGGTGGACAGCAAAGGGTCAAAAATAACCCCTGTCACTTCATTTGTGACCTTTACAAAGTTACTTGGGGGCAAAAGAAACTGACATAAGATCCAGAATATTTTTGTTACTTTCTATCTTGATAACTATGTATTGTTTGAAAATTATTATCTGTATATATTAGTTTTGCCATGTAAAAACATTAAGAAATTAATAATATCTAGTTTTTCATTCTTCATGGGGTAGTGTGAATACCAACTAAATAAGAATGAATGAAAATTCAGAGTACTATAAAAACTGAAGTCATTGTTAGAACTATTTTCTATTTTATGATCTATGTTGGATTAACAAATACTCTCTCCACTTGCCCTATGCAAATATTAAGGAGATTAATTAAAATAGTTTTTAAATATTTTATAATTTGTAAATCATGTTTATGTGTATCATTTCAATTCTCACAGTAGACTTGGAAGATAGGCTTTATCTACACACTGCTAAAACTAGGCTATAGAACAAAATTGTGAAATCTTTGCTTGAGTATGTGTGTGGGGAGGTGGGGGAAGGAGAGAAAGAGAGATTTGTCTTTTTCCCTAAAAATTTTACATAACGGCATTTTTTATTTTTCTTTATGATTCTTAAACATGGTGTCAATAATATAGATGCATAATATTTATATAGAAAATACTTATTACATTATTGCTATTTCAAGCAGACAGAAAGAGAATAAGTAAAATGAGACTTGGTATCTTACCATAAGATCCATTTTTCATCATCATATTTTGCAGATTGTCTTTCAGAAACTATTAGTGAACAACTATTTTATTCAAGTAACTACAAGATCTTAAATGTGTGAAATAACACCTCAGCACTACCATCGTATATCTACAGAAAATTGCACATTTGTATAAGCCTGTCTTTCTAAAAAATGTTAATATTAATCTTGTTCAAAGCTGTAGAATAATTCTAAGCCCTTAGGCCTATGTTCTATGACCTAGCATAAACTTAATGAAGAAATTATGCAGTGTGGTTAATCATACTCATAACGTAAAGTTTCCAAAGTCTGAAATCTGACAGCTAACTGGAAGGATTCTTCTGTTTTCTATTATGTCACCACTAATGGTGCTTTGACAAAGATTTTAAACAATCCAAATAATGTTCTTTATTTAGCAGAACTGATCACTTGTTATATAAAATTTTAAATTTCTGCAATATTTGATGGTCTTTTCTAACATATTTTACAAATTAATTCTTTAAATTCTCATTCCCTGGCTTTTAGGCTCATGGCAGACTTGAGTCTTGTCTTCTAATTAGTTTGGTCTTTTCTGTACTTTTATCCCTGGCCTAGGAGTACTTATTTATTCAGAACTTTGCATTCTTGTTTAATTGTGTTTGATTATATTTTTAGTTCCTTCATGACTGCCCATCTACCCTTATCAGAGCTCACGCTCAAATACCATCTTCTTTAAAGAATATTTTTGGACTTCCCGTAACTCGGTGCTACCTCTCTTCTTAGAAAACGCTTTGAATCTTTATTTTTCATCATGATCTACAATTTTTAAACTGAAATTTAAGGAGCTGAGGTTTTCCTCAGAGGTGCAGAAATTGTCTTGGAGAGCCAGGGAGAAAAGTTTAAATATAGGTTCAAATTTTCAAACTGAGGGTGGAGTTAAAGTCATTAGACTTTTATTTTACATATAGTGTATTTCTGCATGGCATTTATTTTGAAGACAGTGATTCTGTCACTTGAATAACAAAAACCTTATGTAACTTTTATGTATTCATTTACTGTGATTCCATTTATACGGTAAGTTTAAGAGCAGAAGTTATATTATACTGACTTTTGCTTCCCACTCCCTCCCCAGCATGAACTGTATATCCCCTGAGAGGGTAGAATAATGGAGTGCTAATTTAATCAGGTTATCTTTCTGTGGGTAAGCCTTACAGAAAAAGCACATTTCTGAGCATGGATCATGAGCCATCTAGGAGGGCTGAGTCTAAACAGAAGACCTTTGTTATTCATAAGGAAGAAGTTCACCATAGCAATACTCTAACAAGCATGGTCTCCAGAGGCACCCTGGTTTCAAATCCTGTTACTGCCACTTGCTAGCTAACTGACTATAGGAAACGTACTTTGTCTCTTTCTGACTTTGCTCATCTGGGAAACAATGGAGGATAACAAAAGTACCAACATCCCTTACTTGATTCAAAGAATAAATGAGTTAAAATACATATGCTCTGGGAACAGTATCTTGTACATGGTAAGAAATATATGTGTTAGTTATTATTTTATATATAAATTTATATAAATATTGGATATATTATTATAGTATATTTCATATTTATCTACTAGTGTTTATTTGTCATCCTTATCTGCCCAGCCCTTGAGTCCCTTTTTTATGCTTTAAAATCCCTTGTCATTTAAAAACCAAATCTGACTTCTAATACAAGAGAGCAAGCTTTGCATTCACACATCTTGTCCAGGCAGGCATGAAATATAAGCTTAGCCAATTAAATGAGTTTTTCCAGTATTTGACCTGGAAGCTGATGATGTAAACAGCAGGGAGAATAAAGAATCTCTTTGGATGGAAGTACTGTTGACAGAAGTCTTTGCATGTGAAATCCAAAGAAAACTGGTAGTGGCAGGGCAGATTATGGCATATAATTCACCTACCATGCGGTTCTCACCTTTAGAATATACTAAGTCCTCACTTAATGTCATTGATAGGTTCCTGGAAACTGCAACTTTAAATAAAGCAACACATAATGAAACCAATTTTACCATCAGCTAATCTATATAAATAAGGGTTAAATTTGTCCAGCATACTTCTGGTCCCAAAATCATTACCAAACTTCTAAATAAAGACCCCAAACACTTCTAATATAAATATTGACATAATTGTGAGTTATATGTCCACTTAAGAAAGATAAATAAAAACAAGTAAGATAATTATTTTTCAACCGCTTATTTCAGGTCAGGGGTCAAGGTGGGTGGAACCTCTACTGGCAGCTCAGGGTGCAAGGCTGGACCCACCTGTGACATGAGGTCCTTCCATCCCAGAGCCAGTCTCACACACACACACACACACACACACACACACACACACACACACACCCCCAGACTGGGATGATTTAGACATGCCAGTTCACCTCATGTGTGCATCTTTGGGATGTGGGAGGAAACTGGGGTACCCTGAAAAAACCTATGCAGATGTGGTGAGGATGTGCAAAGTCAGCATAGATAGTGGCTCTGGCCAGGAATTGATTTTCTTCTCATCAACACTGTAATAAAATAATGCTAAACAAAATGACATTATCTGAGGACCTCCTCCATATAAGTCAATGGTTTTTAATATACTCACTGAGTTCTGCAATAATCACTACATCAATTTTAGGATATTTTCATCACCTCAAAGGAAATCCTGTATATAACAGTAGTCACTCCCCACTTCCCCCCAACTCTAAAACTTCCAGCTCTCAGTGAGCACTGACTCACTTTCTGTCTGTATAGATTTGTCTACTCTGCCTGTTTCATAGACATGGGAACATATATGATGTTGTGTGACTTGCTTCTTTCTCAGTGTTTTCAAAAGTTCAACTATATTGTAGTGCATATCATTTCTTAATTTATTTTTATTGCAAAATAATACCCTATGTTAACAATATATATTTTATTTTCTATTTATCATTTGGTTTGTTCCCACTTCGGGGAGTTGGTTTTAGAAACCAGCCTTTGCGATTTGTTCTGACTCCAAGAAGGCTCTTCTCAGTTGCCTCACCCCTGGTTGTTCTGGGGAATTAGCTGACCTGTGGCTTAGTTTGCTGCACTTTTGAGCCACCAAACCCCGTTTAATTGCTTACCACCGAAGTCTCCACCGTTTTTGATACCGTCCTTAGATTTGAATTCCCCACGCTGTGTAAAATAAAACCAAATCCTTTGGGGAGAGATTGAGTACTCTTTGTTCTTAGGGCCTCTCCTAGTAATAGGGACGATGACCCACTTCTCTCAGAGTGACACCCTGCTCAACTAGTAGGGTGCTTGGAGTGGGGGAAGGTCTCTGACTTACTCTATAAGGGTCTCCCAGCCTAAGACTTCTACCCTGGGAGTGAGTTTGGTGTTCTCCAGCTCCAGTGCCCTCGGCCTGCTGTCCAGGGGTAAAACTTCACCTATGAATGCCTGACTGCTCAGGCACTTACTTGGAGCTCGGCTCCTACTACACAGGGATGAAGGGGCATGAAAATACTGGTGCAGTGCCACTCTAAAGTTGATGAGGAGCTTGATGGAGAGAAAGCGTCCCTCTTCTTGACAACACATGCCCACAGAGGGCTTCCATCATGCTGAGCTGTGGCCAGGAGTGGTAAACTACATACCATAGACACTTGCTATTATCACTGAAATTTTTATTTACTCATTATATGCCATTGGGACCATCTCCACAGCCTCCTTTTTTCATGATTTTCATCATTTATAGTTATTTCACTGGGGATCAGTTGTGCAGAGCACCTTACACTGCCATTCTAAGTCATATGCCTCAATGTTCTATGAATAAATCTACTTTCTACATATATACTCCCAAATTAGTTTCCTTCCTTCCTTCCTTCCTTCCTTCCTTCCTTCCTTCCTGCCTTCCTTCCTTCCTTCCTTCCATCTCAGAACACTAGCAAGTTTCATACTGAAGCTCTGCATTCAGATATTTAGATAACAAGGCCTGCTGTGGGAGTTGCCTGCATTTCTCACTCTTAAAAAAATGTGAAAATGGGACTGCAATGATGTAGGGAATATAATAAAATTCCACCCTAAACTTGCAAGTTTTAAGCAATTCTGAGTGCTTTCTTCAATGGAATAGTTTATACTTTCAAATTTGTATGTATTGAAAACTGTTCTCTTAAACCTCTCAATTATTTCAACTCTGCTAGTGAATTTATAAAATATCTATATAAAAAAATAACTGAACCTTGTTTTGATATCCATACTGCTGTAGAAGAGTTCCACATTTATTTTTAATGATGGGGGTAAGGATCTCTGTCCCCATGTCACAAAATTGCAATAGAGAAAGAAGGTGGAGGGAAAAGGGAGGAAGGGAGGAAAGAAGGAAATGAAAAAGGCATACAGAATAATCTATGGGAAGGTGCTAAAATGAGTTATTATCCATATTACGCATGATTTCTTAACAGAGAAGTTTTTAAAGTTTTAAGCATTTTTCCTTAATTAGCTTGATTTTGACCCATTATTGAAGAGAATTTAAAAATATGTTATTATTTGTATAATCAAGAAATAAAGTATTCATTCCTCCCTTGACAAGCTTCTGTGCATGATAAAGATATGTACTTTGAAAAATAAAGACATCTGTGGAAATTTCCTCACAATAGAAAATATCAATAACATGAAAATATTTATGTATTCACTTGACATTAGAAATAAAGGCTTCTTGGATTTCCAACCAAGATGGAGGCCTAGACTGACACATTCTAATCTCCCTCCACAATTAAGAAGGAACACAACTACTGCAAAACAAGAAATAACCAGAAGTTCCAGAAAATAAATAGAAGTCCAATGTATGAAGTTATAAAAAAGTGGGGCTCATCCAGACAGGTAGGATGGGCAAAGCTGGGGCAGAGAGGTCAAGCTGTGCTGGCAGCTGCAGCTATAGTGATGGTGGTGGGACAGTGGTAAGCACAGACATCTGTATTTAAGGGGAGGTAAGAAGTGCCTGGGGAGCATCTTGGGCTGCAGACCAAACCTGTCAGCTCGCAATTCCAATGCCATGGAAGGCAGACCCCCATTGCCTCAGACTGTGAGGGCTGGAGGATGCGGGGATGGAGGAGGAGGCTCCTGGGTCTCTCAGCAGAGAGTGAACGGCAGGAATCCATCTTGGACCCTCAGCCCCACAGAAAATACCACAGCGTGGTGAGAAGGGTTGCCTGGTTGTGACGAGTGCATGAGGCTCTGCCCCCTATAGTGTAGGAGGTGTGACAGCCCCAACCGGGATGCAAAGGTAAACACAAAACTGTCAGGATGGCACAGATCATGTGATAGAGATGCTGGTGATGGAGCTGGCCAGCCAGCAAATATCTAATCTAATGGCTCAGCAAATAGGGAATCTTTCTGAGGCACAGTTCAGAGCTTTGGGTATACGAATACTTACAGACCTAACAGCAGATCTTAAACAAGATGGGGAAGAAAAGAGGCTAGTCCTGCTGAAATGAACAAAAACACATATGAAACTAGTGGTGAGGGAAAGAAAACCAGGGATCAAATCAACAAATCGGAACATAGGAAAGGAACAACTAGTCAACCAGTGCAGAAAGAGGAAATGAGAAGTGAGGAAAATGAGGAGAGGCTCAGAAACCTATGGGACAGCAATAAGTGGGCCAACATCAAAATCATAGGGCTGCCAGAAGGTGAAGATGAAGAACTAGAAATTGAAAAACTATGTGAAAAAATAATGAAGCAGAACTTCCCTAATTTGGGGAAGGAAATAGACTTACAGGGCCAGGAAGCACAGAGAGTTCTAAAAAAAGCTGGACCCAGGGAGAACCACACCAAGACACATTATAATCAAAATGTCAAAAATTAAGGAAAAAGAGAGTATCTTAAAAGCAGCAAGAGAGAAGAAGAGAATTACATACAAAGGGGTCCCAATAAGACTCTCAGCTAATTTCTCAAAAGAAACTCTGCAGGCAAGAAGGGACTGACATGAAATATTCAAAGTAATGAAAAAAAACCTACAACCACGATTACTCTATCCAGTGAAGCTGTCATTCAGAAATGAAGGGCAGAGAAAGTGCTTCCAGGACAAAGTAAAACTGAAGGAGTTCATCAGATCCAAACCACTGTTATATGAAATGCTCAAGGGACTTGTTTAGGAGAAAGAGGATCAAAATTATAAACATTAAAATGAAAACTGTATTACAACAATAACAGAAGCTAGGGAATCAAAACAAAGGCAAACTAAGTAGATTACAAGAGTGGGAAAAGAATTATAGGTATGGGGAACATTATGGGGGGAGGTCAGTGGGGAGGGGGAAGGGGAAAGGGAGGAAAATGGTACAGGAATTAAAAAGCATAGTAGGAGGGAGTGGAGTAGACAGGAAGATGTTGAGAAGACGATATGCACAACCAATGGGCATGGACTCAGGGATTGGGGGACAACTGGAGTGAGGGATGTCACTGTGTGGAGGGGAACAAAGGGAAAAGAAATTGGGACAACTGTAACAGCATAATCAATAAAGCATATTAAAAAAATAAAGGTTTCTTTTCAAATCAAACATTTTTAAGTAAACATTTTAATGTTTCCATTTATTAAGTCATATAAAAAATAATTTGAGGTTGCATTGTTCAGCTCTCACAAGTAGTTTATGTGTGTATTTTCTTAGATTTTATATAAGAATTGTCAAGTATACCTCCTCTTGCTTTTCAGATTACACAATTTCTTTATGAATGTATGTCTTATCCAAATATACAAAGTCTTATGGGATATAAGTCAGTATTAGAGGGCGCTGAAGTATTGAACTACCATATTCAGAGATTTTTCTTTTAACACCTTCCAATCTCTCTTTTCACTATAGCCCTATGTGCAGTAGAGTGAGAGAGATTCACAGCTCTGTCTCTCTAAGATGTATTAATATTGTCCTTTATCATGAAGCAACAAGAGCAATCTGGAAGAAGTTGAACATATGCTTAAAAATGATGCTAGATTCCAAGAAAAAGCATCCATGAGGCCACTTGACAATTCTGAATATTAAAACACCCAAATCAGTCATCACTGACTTAAAGTTAGTAATTCTTTGCTAACTTTCTAACTTTCTGGCCTAAAAATTTAACAAGGTCACGATTGCTCAGAGTTTAAATGAGAAACATTATAAAGTGTAATAAATATATCTAAAATGTTTAAACAATATTTGAAAATGTAACTAAACTTTGCAAAATGATGAAAAGGAAATATCAGACGATCAGGTTAAAAAGTAAATTGCTTTACATAGTGTTACTTAATCTCCGGAATATTAATATTATTATTAAAAAATAGTTGTTTTATATATGGGGACATGTTCTCTCTGGTAAATACTTTTCTCATTTGCTTTGCTTCCTTTTGTACAGTTTTCTCCAATACTTCCTCCACTTCTCTGGGACTCTTGCCATAATAGACAAAAATAAGAATAAATGTAAAGGCACAGTGAAATCATGCTCAGATGAGGATGATAGGGTCACGACATGCAAAACCCACTTACCAATTGTTGGGAATCCACTAGTATTTCAAAATTTTCATATGTACATAAGACATTCTACCAATTATCCTTGAAATAAAACTCAATTTTTTCTCCGATATTATTTTGTTTAATATATTTTTTTAGAGGAGGTAAATTTGGGGGAAGTAAATATAAATTGTTCCTATCTAAGTACTGGCTGAATATTATGCTATTGGGAAATTGTACATAAAAAAAAAAGTAGAGTTTAAGAACCAAGTGATGTTTTATAGGAAAAAAATGCTAACCCGTGAGACAGTCTGCAGACGTCTTCCCTAATTTATGCTTGCATAACAGAAAATGGGCACGATCACCTCAGACTACATACACCTAAGCCCTCAGAAAATTTTACCTAAGTTTTCTCTGCAATGCAGGAGATATGAAGATATTTCTTTTGTAACTTAAACAGGGCAGGTTCTACTATTAAAATGCTTCTTCCAGATTTTAGAATTCCCAGGTACTTCTCTAAGCAAATGTATTTATGTTGTAGTTGTTTATGCTTATTAGCCACCCTCTAGGTCCAGGATTTGATAAAAAAATTAATAATGCCTTGTCTGCAAGTTTTTCATCAATACCATGACCACTTCACTCATTTTGAGCACCCTAAGAACAAAAAGCTTCTGTATTGTTGGTTTTTAGCCTTGTCCTACGATTAATTATCATGCCATAGCAACACTGGCAGTTCAATTTAATTAGTTATATAGTTTTAAAAGACAGCTGAACCAAGACTTTCATTTTTCTGCATGGGATTTATGCCCTTAGAGAGGCAAGCTTTTTCCAGATAAAACTTATTTCTGGTCATTCTAGGAAAAAGAAAATCTAGCAAAAAAGAAACATAAAATATAAATAAAGCATTTAATAATTTAATCTTAAACTATTGACATAATGATTGAATAAAGGATAAAACTACAGTATCTTAATGAAGACATAAATTGTAATTTTAGCAAAATAGTTTCACTGGTTATATTAGGTACAGCCACCATCTATATTTAGGAAGGTTTGAGAGAGGAAAAGAAAACACAGGTATTTCAATATGCTTTTGGAAATAGTTATCTCTTGAGTACCTTTGTTGACACTTTATTGCATCGTGTATGCAGTTACTAAAACAATTCACTGTTCACAGTGGATCCACTATACTTTTCAATCTCACAGTTATTATATATATGAGTGGTGACTAAGTGATTACATATATGTCATGGTATGTATGTAATATATAAATATTGTCATCTACAAACCTAAGTTTAAGCTTTTATATCATCATTTAATAACCATTAAGTGCTTTTGAAACTTTTGAGTTGAAGATACCTTTGAAAAAATAATGGCAGCAATAGGCTCTGTTCTCCTTAAGTTTGTTTATGGTTTTAAGTTATTCATAAATATTTCATCTTCTCAGATCCAGACCACATCCTTAGAAACTCCAGATTAATATCTTTCATGTTTAACCATGTGGGGGACAAGATATAGAGTATATGGTGTATTAGCAATTAGAGTTCCTAGTCTAAGCCTGTCAGAATTGAGGGCTCTCTGTCTCTCTATAGTGTGACCCATAAGAATTTGATCTTGGTCTGAAGGCCACCTTCCAAAAATGAACAGTAAAATCAATCCCTATGTCATGAAATCTATAAACTGAATACAAATTCTACATTCAACATTTATAATTACTTCTTTTTGAAGCAGAAATTCTGCTATTGTATTTACACAATATTGCTAGCTAAGGTGATGGATTATTTTCTTGCTTGCTCAATTAATGTTATTTCCTCGCTTATTGTTTTTATTATTCATTACTGAGAACATATTCAAGTCAATTTATATTCTTAGATAACTTATAAATCAAGATATAGGCAGTTTTCAAATGTTTCGTCCTATACCTGAACTTCTGTCTTGCTCCAAAACACATGGTTTTATCCTTACAACCTGTTCACTTGGCCTGTCTGTTATTTGCATGGATTTAAAAGCAGTTCGACCTCTTTCCAGATTTCTTTTTATCTTAGTTTTCTTTAACCTTTATCTATTTCCTGTCCTACCTCTGTAATTCTGCCTCTGCATTCTTTTATTCCCCATGAATTTATCTCTAATCTCAGGCATATGTTTTTCCTACATAAAACCTACAATATACCCTGTGTTACCATTCATTCCCTGTGATTCTCACAGATTCGGTAGGTCAACATTATATTAGCATTCTGGGTGGCACAGATCTATTTCCCAGCTAACAGCTCTTTCTGCAGGGATCTCAGACAAATAAGAGACTCCATACAAAAGTTAGTAAAGTTAGTGTGATGACCCTCACTGTTAATGACATTTTTTAAGCGATTTGCAAATAATATTATTTTGCATCAGGAATAAAAAATATATATAATTTAAAAAAGATGGAGTAGAATGCAAGTGTTTCTACATTTTTTCTTTACCTGAACCACCTGATTTTCGGCTCTGTGGTTCTCCCCTTCTATGTTTAAGGCACCGGTTTTATACCTGCAAAGAAATTCCAGCACCACTATCTGTTTTAAGTCAGTGATTTAGAGAATTACTTAAACCAATAGTCTGAAGACACACTCAAGCACTTATGGGTCTAATTCTGACCTTGTCCCTCCTGCATTCTGATTTTAGTGGCTTTGGAATTTCCCACCTGACAGAATTCTCAAAACAGCGATATGCATGATATCTTTTTATTTCCAGGACTTCGGTCTCCACCTCATCGTTTCCCTCTCCCTTTTCTCTGTGAGGGAGCAGAGTTGTGACGCTAAAACCCAGCTCGTTAAAAGTAGGGCTTTATCTCCCAGTGACAGGATTGCTACAGATAATTCCTGCTCCTGTACCGCATACCTCCGCTGTGAGGCCCGTGGGGAGCTCCTGCAACAGGAATGAGCTTTCCCCTTGCCCCCGTTGTGCTACAGAAAGAGGCGCACACACTCTTCCTCCAGCTGCCTGTGAGGACGTGCAGAGTCTGCTTCTGGGGACTTCTCCTGCTTCCTTCGCTGGCTTCCCAGAGCCAGTGCAGTCACCGGGAGGAGGATGCATTTCCGGTGCTCGTCCTTACCTCAGGGCACACCGAATGTAAATGGTCCTTGACTATAAATGGCCACTTGGACCCCAGCTATGTCTCCTTTATTTTTCGTATCTTCCTCTGTTACTATGTGTGATCCATGCTTTCCCCATTTAGTCATCTCCCTGTCCTTTGTGTTCTCCTTGTTGGCTTTGGCCTCTCAGTTGCTTTCTATTTCATTTTTATTCTGATGCTACTTAGACTTTACTAAATCGTCCATCCATCCATTCATTCATTCACTCATTCATTCATTTGACAAATATTTAATACACATATATGCTTACACTGTTTATAGTACTGGGGATGCAAAGGTAAATAGAATAAACTGCTCTTGTTGATATGATAGAATATAAAAAGTAGGTAAAAATTACAGCAAGTTATGCTTGCAAAAAGTGCCAAGAAGGACTTGAAATGGAACGACGTGATACAGAACGGAGAATGAAGGAGATGCCTTTCATTGTGTGGTCAGCACCAGTGTTCCTATGAGTAACATTGTAATGAAGTGAAGAGATGAGCCATTCAAATATACGGAAGATCAATGTTCCAGAAAAGTTAAGAGAGAGCCAATGCCTTGTGGTAGAAAAGAGTTGAGTTATGAGAAGAACAAGAAAACCCGTGTGGCTGGAGCAGTGACTACATTGAAGGATGGTATGCAATGAGTTTGGAGATATTATAAAAACCTCAGGAGTCATGAAAAATAGTTTCTACTTTGTTTATAATGAAACTAGGAATCAAAGAGGGTTTTAAAACAAGAACTTCAGCTGGCTGGCTTCTGTTTGAAAGTGGTCGGAGCCAGTGCAGTAGTTCAGGTGAGAAATGACGGTGTCTTAGACTAGGGTAGTATTAATGATATTAATGGAAACAGACAAATATGTGGCAGATATACTTATGGGCTTAGCTGACATATCCTATGAATAATTGAAGAATAGCACTCACCTCTCCGTGATACTTTATAGTTTTCACATCTTCATAAGATTGCCGAAGCGTTTTCTTTCACAAGCAGAATGGTCCTAGTTAATTGTTCAAGGTGTCTTCAGTGACCAGATATTGTCTTGGCAGGATACCATTATTTAGGAATGGAGAGCAATCTTCAAAAACAGCTGATATTAACAATTGGAGACCCAAATGACAGACCAGTGGAAGCTTTGGTTGTTCAAAATGAATTATAAAAGTGAGCAATGAAAAAGGCAACATTTTTATAGTGAGTGGCAATTATATGTAATGATGCATGACCTTGAAATTGAATATAAAGTACCTTTGATATAAAAGATGCTATTGGAAAAACACATTTTAAATATTGCTGCCTTATGCTAAAATAAATAAAATTTCCTAAAACATAAAATATGTTCCCTCATGACTCATCATAGGATATGAGTTCAGCATTGTGTATAAGGCTCTTTAAAGTCTATCCTGTTCACCTTTTTTAGTTATTATTCCTAACACATGGCTCATGTTTTGTCACAATTTTTAAATGATTCTATGAATACTTACAAAAAAGTACATATCTTTATTATTCTTACTTGCAATATTTCTCTCTTATTTATCTACTCTCAAATATTACTTTAAGTACCTTCTCTACCTTCTCTACAAAAACTGCTGTGAGGTTGCCAGTGACATCTCCCTGCTATAATCCTATAACATATACGATACATCTTTAATTTAGCAGAGTCTAATTTCTATCTAAGTAAGTTTACAGTTCTGTCCCTTTCACTAACTTAAAACCTGCTTCTTGAAATCATTATTTTTTTTTCTTTGCACACTGACTATACAAAACAGTAGGCTACCACGTAGGGAAGTGAATTAAAATCCTATTTCATATAACCATAATCTAACCCACAAGCCACAACAATGAAATTGATGTGTAATTTAGATGAGGCAGGGACCACTGTGGTATAGTGTTCCTAGGGTTATCCATCAAGACAGGCTGTATTTTTAACTCCATAGAGAATACAGTGATGTTTGCATGACATGTTCATATTCTCTTGGTCTTACAGGAGAGTGGGAGAAATCCTATGCTCCATACATTTGTATTACAACAATTGTCATTGTTACGGAAGCCAAGCTGTGTCAGATATTTTGCTGGTGATTATCCTGCTTTTTCTCACTTAATTCTACAGCATCAGTTGAGGCAGGTAGTTGCTAATTCTCTTTTGGAGGGAGAAAATGAAGAAGCTGAGAAGAGTTAAACCACTCTCCCAAGATCTCACAGCAGGGAGATATAATCCCAGATCTGTCTGACCCCAGCGTGCTTGTCCTTTCCTCTGCATTACACTGACACAGATAAACAAAATATCCTCTTAGACAGGGACAGGCAGGAACAATCAATCTTGGTTGTCTCCTCTAAGAAACGGAGAAGAGGGCCTGCATGCTTTATTTATCTATAAACCTATGATGTTCCGCAGGTGTTACAAAAAAGTTTGCGATTGGCCAACCACTAAGGGGCAGTGACACACAACCATCAGCTCCTTGCGGCTCTGCGCAGGGAGTCACGGCAGCGCCAGGCCCAGCGCACGGCAAAAGAATTGAATCCTCTTGCTTTTATTTCTCAGTAGAGAACTGGAGCAGAAACAAAGCAAAACACTTTGTCTCCCCCCAGGATCTGGTTAATACCTTTTACTAAGACAAACACATCACATTCCATTCTCCTCTCCCACTGCTGATGAGAAAGAAATACATTTAGAGAAGCAACCTGAGCAGCCAGATTACATTCATACAGAAATAAACTGCTGCTTTGTTTCCAGATCTTTCTCACCTTAACTCTCTGTCCTGCGCTCACAGAGGCAAGCGAGTTAACATCTAGCATGAAAAGATGCTCTCTTTTCGCGACTAGAGCTTTAGATTTCAAATGCCTGAATGCTTGACCTCCAGCAATTAGTGTACTGGTAGCTAATGTCCTCTGACTCTCTCAGCTCTGGATCCTTTGCATAATATCCTCAGATACTGCTTTTACTCTGAGCCCGATTGGATGCAGGAAAATTGCCATTATGCAGGTTAAGAGGAAAATCCTTGCACCATAGTTGACATGCTATATTGATCTAGTATGAAATCCAACCATTACTGAGACAGATGGGGGAGCTCTGAGACTCTCAATCCAGAAATTGCATCAACTATTGCTGAGGCCGCTGCATATGCTGACAATAGCTACAGTCTGAAAAGCAGGGTTTACATGCCTGAAATAAATTGTTTTGATTAGAACCTTTCGGAGAGAAAGTCATAAGGAACAGTTTTATTGACTACTTGCCAAACAGCACAGGCCCATGCACTGTAAGCTTGTTTCACTCGTGTAAGTCAAGCACCAACTAGGCTTTTATTTTCTAAGGTTATGGACTTGGAGTATAATGTATTATCATTGGCTCTGAATTATTGCACACATGGCCTCCAAGGAGGCAGAATTAATTCTCAAGTATTGCTGACCTCTGTGTCTATTTTGTTTGTTTACTGGCTTGTTTCCTTGTAGCAGACATACGCTAATTTGGGGTGATAAAGACTGCTTTGATTACTTTGTAATCCTCTAAATGCTGTGGCCAACAAAGTTCCAAAAGCTGCCCCTGGGCTCTAAAGAAACAAATTATAAAGAGAATAATCACATATCCAGCTATATCAGTAATGCCTCCTCTCCTTTTCTGCTCTTCTTCCCTGAAGCATTTGTTCTTCTCTTGCAGAGAGCTTTAAAAAAAAAAAAAAAATTATTGCTGTTTCTCAAAAACAAGACAATTTGGTGCAATCAACCAAACAAAATTTGGACAAATTATTGTAAAATCTAAAATGAGAAGCCAGCATGCTTTTTCTTTTCTTTTTGTTGTATTTTTCCCTGAAGTTGGATCTGTATTACATTATCTCCCTAGAAAGTAACATATTTGTGATGCTTTGTTCCCAACCAAATGCATGGAGATCATTCTTTCTTACTTAGCCTGCTTATACGGGGTTCAGAATTGGCTACTAGAGATAGAATTGAGCATATACAGCCCTGGCCGGGTGGCTCAGTTGGTTTGAGCGCTGTCTCATACTCCAACAAAAGTTTGTGGGTTTGATCCCTGCTTGAGTGCGTGCAGGAGGCAAGTGACTGATGTTTTTCTCTCACTCTCAGTATCTCTCTCTCCTTCTTTCCCCATTCCTCTCTCTTTAAAATCAATAAACATATCCTCAGGTAAGGATAGAAAAAAAATGAATTTGAGCGTATACAAGGCTTATTGTATTACCTGTAATGACTCTATCCTGGTACATCTGCTGTGCCTACAGAAAACAAGCATGCTTCCTTACCAAGAGAGAAAATTAGATGCATGCTTTCCATTCACAGCATTTATGAGAACTTAAAATTAAGGGCAGGGAAAAAAAAGAAAATCACCTCATTATATCGACTATTTTATTACAAGCACCGTATTCCATATTTTACATATACTACTTAATGTCAGATTTACAAAAAAGAAACTAAGACGTAAGTACTGCTGCACCTATTAACTGTGAACTTCGGTTCATCAATCTTCTGCTATTTACTAATCCTACTACATTCTAACTTTGTGTTAGATTAGTTAATCAATTAATATAATGAATGTAGAACATAATAACCTCCCTCTAGGATTTTATAATCCATTCAAGATATATGAATCATTGTATTCATTTGTTAGCTAGGAAATGCTAAATGTCAAATGGTTATTAAAGCTATGTAATAAGGTACCAATAAGGGCCAGATATTGCCAACTGAACAGAACAATCATTTATTTCACATAACAAATGCCTATTTAAAAAGGGCATGTATTAATTAAAAAGGCAACATCAGTATATATGGCTAACGTTTGACCAATAGCACTAATGTTTCATAAATTGTCCTTAATATGTGCTGACACTACCAGATTCTAAAACATGAGATCCCGGGTCTCAATTTTTAATAACTCATTTGAATGACAAGTTGCCTAGCTTTCAATTTATATGCTGCACAAGAGCTAGAGGTGGAATTAAATCTTCTAGAATCTGCACCTTGGATTTTGGACTTAGCTCTAAAATACAGGATCACATGTTATAATTTTCAACAAGGAATCCACATTACCAGAAATTCACACACACTGACTGTAAACTACCTGTTGCTCCTCTAAGTGGCATGAACACAGTATGGCTGCAATTTATATCATGGAGCTTTAAAATAAATTCATTTTTCTTACAAGATAAAGAAAAAGATTATCATATGAAATTAGCCAATGCTTCTCTGTATGACAGAAGTGGCGAGTGTGATTGTATGGTGTTGGCTTATCTAGTCAACTTACCCATCCGGTATGTTCTGAGAAATTCAGGCTGTTCGAGGCAGCGGAGTTTGCAGCGGCTCAGCTGCACGGAGAGCTCAGAGGTGCCCCTTGCTCGTCAGCAGTCAGGAGAGCCATAAGCGTTGCTCCGTGTCTTCCGCTGTGTTTTTGAGAGAAAGTATTGGCACTTATTTTGCAACAGATTTGATATTCTGTTCTCTGAGGAAATGCCGTCACTGATACTATTTACTCTCTGAGCAACAAGTCCTCATAAATTATAATGGTTCTCCAGACAGCCATTTACAAATTTAATCAAGGATGATTTCCTTGCTTTTTTCAATTATCCTCAAATTATGTTCAGTCACTGTAATATACTAAGTCCTATACCATATTTATTCCAGAAATACGACTACAATAAGCTTCCAGTCTAAACGAAAGAATATAGATGAATATACCTGTAGCTGACAACCTATTGAAAATGTTATCCCTTACCTTAAAGTATGTAAGTGCTGCAAGAGATTCTAGCTCACCCTGTCTGCTAAGACCACTTATTATTTCCCATTGACAACAGACTTCATCCAAATAACTAATGATTGTTAACATGAATTAGAGTGTCTTACCCCTTCAGCACAGACCTTGAAGACAGACAGACCTGAATTTGTGTTCTGCCTCCAGCATTTACCAGATATGTGTCCACCAGAATATTTTAGCTTCTCTCAGACTCAGTTTCTGCAAATTAAAATGGAATAATATTAATACATCTCTCATACAATTATTTTTAGGATTAAATGGCATAATGAATATAAATACTGTAGCGAAGTCTATATATAGTCAGTATTAAATAAATGAAACCTATTATAAATAGCTCACCTCTCCTCTCTTTTTAAATGAAGCAACTTAACCAGAAATAATTTAAATAACTGCCAAGGAACATATTAAAAATTGGGAAGCCTCAGGGTTTGAACATGTGTCTTCAGTTTTGGATCACTTTCTATTAAACTCTTCACTGCGGCAGTTTATATTATATAAGACATTCAAATGTAAATAATTCCCTTAGCAGTTTACTCACTGTTTAGTGGAGAGCCTACTATTTTTGTGCCATTTCAAATAAGGATGTGGGGGATTAGGGCCTGTCACCTCTGGATATTGCTCTAGAGATTCCAATGACATTTTAGGCAGGTCTCAGACTGCTTTTACATTTAGACATGGTCCTTTTGGACACTGATGCTGGTTGAAGTTGAACTGCATCAAAAATCAATACTCAACAAGACTGAAGTGATGTTAATAAGCTCAGTAAAGGACCCCAGAGCAAGGGCCAAGGGTAGGGTAGCCTCAGGAAATTGAAAGAATAACATTTCCAGAGGGAGAACATGAGTAGAGGACCCCAGCTGGGAGTTGTATTTTGTCATTCTTCTTATAATGATATCTGGAAATTAATAATGGGTGATAAGAAAGAAGTATGAAAACAGGAAGACTGAGAGCTAAGCACACACAACTTCATAGATCTATTTCTTTCTAAATCATTAGATGAACTGCTAGTCAAAATAATTTAGTATCAGTGATCATCTCAAATCTTCCGAGTTTCAAAATTTAAGAGGCCAAATGGATAAGCTTTTTAAAAATAAGCCCAAATTCAGAGAATATTAAGAATTTAAAAGTGTACACAACAAATATCATTAGTTTTAACATGCCACAATACTACATAGGATTAAATCAGGCAAAAACAATGAAATAATTGCATTATACTCTTGTGCCATTAATTTTGGCTCTGGGACTATAGTTTGATACAGTTTCATCAGGGGAAAAAACATAATATTCAATCATTTCCAAATAAGAAGTTATTTAAAATATATAAAATTATAATCATTAAAGTCATTTTTGAATCTATGAAAACTATGTGTTTGTGAGTATTGGTATATGTGAGTTGATGAATGTGGGTAGATATTCAAAGTGCTATACCAAAAGATAAATATGTATATATAAAAATAGCTGGAGTCTCTGAGGCATCCCAATATATAACACTTCTATTTCTTGCCCAGATGTTTAAATTGATGTCTAAAACAAAGAAAAAAAAAGATATCATCTTATCTACTGATAAAGACTAAGCTGGAAAATGTCAAGTAGTGTTAGAACTAAGTGGCTCTGCTAAGTAACCCTCCAAACAGAATAGATGCAAAATATAATAAATGTGTCTTTTCGGTACTGCAGAGACCTTTGGTCTCATGGACCGACTCATTTTAAATCTTTATCCATGTCCATATAAATCTTGGAATGCTTACTATACAATCAAGAACATAAAAATAAGTGATATTTTATAAGAAAGTGAAACAATTTCTTAATAGTCCTATCCAGTGAGAGCTGGACTTTTGTTATCTCAAAGTTGATGGCACAGCAACGGCACATCTCTTCAATGCGCTGTCCATTTCTCACTTAGATTAGCAACTACTTTGTACAATTGCAACATTTGCATGGTGCTCCTCATCTGCTCAAACAATGTAGGTGTGTCCCTTTTGTTTAGCTTTCATGAGCTTTACATACAATGTAAAAGATGAATTTTATATCATCATGTTTTTGAAATTTAATATGACAAACACAACTTTAATAAATGTTAAATGCTTCACCTTTGTTTCTCTTTTGTACCTTTTATAATGTTGCACATTTGGAATTCATACCTTCCACTACTTAAATATATATATATTAGGTTATAAGTCTCCTTTCCCAGTATTGTTTTTAACACAATATAACCTTATCATCTCTATTCAAAATCTTACCTGAGGAATACAGAATTTTATTACAACTCATCCTGGTGAATTTTCCTAACTACCTTTGAACTTTTGTCCCTCCTTTTCTCAACCTACTGTTATGTAAGACAAGCAGAGGCTGATAAGGACAAACCATAAAACAATGTTTAAATGTGTCCTCTGTGTTGCACAGCCCAGCCCTTTCCCTTGGCATGTACCCAGCATAGCAGGCAAAGGAAGCTGGGTTATATGTCTAGCTGTTAAGTGTTTAGTAACAATAAATAAAACATTTATTGCTTATCTTCTTTTGAAATACAGTTACAAGAATGCTCCTATGGAAGATAATACCAAATAGCGATTATCCTATCACTCTTTAATCCAACCAACTGAGACCACATGGTCAAAACTGAAAATATTCAGACTGTTCATCGACCTCTTTCCAAATCTAGGTGAGTTTAGAGATTTCAAGAGGTTGTTGTTATTACTGTTATTTTAAAAATACCAATAATAATGCTTGCAATAGAATAAAATGTGGACCTCTCTCTGTCCTTAGATTCGCTTTTTCCCACAGAATGAAGAGTAAATTTTCTCATGAGTGAGATTAAGAAAAGAGAATTGACAAGTGTGACTCAGGTCGATCCTCTCTCTCTTTCTGATACACCTGCTAGAAGAAAAGTACATACGCGCTGCATCACCTTCCTTAAAGCCTTACAGGGGCAGCAACTCATGGAGAAGTCATGTAAGTTCCCAGCCACTCCTGAAACTGGGTGGGCAAGTTCAATTTCGGGGTGTGGCCTGAACAAGCCCATGTGGCTAATAGACTGAAAGACAATTTCTACAATTTAGGCTTTATTGATATTCTTGGTGTTCTTTTGATTGCCATCTATCTGATGCCTGTTTTTAATTGATTCCAAATGATCAGAAAGAAAAATAAAATATACTATTTATTGTTTCCTCAAGTCGCAATAGCTCACATTTATTAATGTTTCATTTATTTGAATTTTATGAATATATATTGCTCCTAAACTCCACTGAATTATGATTGGGTGTTTCACAAATAATCATTTGCCTCTATAGCAGAGTTATAGGTTTTATTATATTAATAATAACTTTATTAACTTTCATTGCTTAGATGCAATTGAACATTGATACAATTTCAAACAATCATAGTAGAGAGGAGGCTTAAGTGACAACAAGCTCCAGGAAATACAGAAAAAATCAACTCAAATAACATCTAAATTTACAGGAAGATTTGGAAGCAAATAGTGTAAATTGTCTTTATATGTGTTTTAATTATGTCCACCTCCAGGAAATCACAGTCCTACCAGATTTTTAGTGAAAACAGTTCCAAGTTTTTCAACCATTGAACATTATTGGAGATTTTCCAATTTTCCCTTATTTTCCTAGAACAGCTTAGAATTATTACCCTGATAATAATATAGTCATATAGATAAAGTGTCTTCTCCATAGCATTTTAGTGCCAGAATTTATCTGTGTATCAACCAAGTTTCAAAGGATCGTTCATTTGTCAGTGTATATAATACATTAATAAATGAATCATCAGGAAGTGAACTTTTTCCTTTACCTATACACACAAAGTATTATTCTTTCTCAAGAATATATATTTAGGGTATGTACTCTGACTTTTTTTGCATTTTTTCACACTTACATTGTTTATATTATATTTATTTCAGATTTAAATTGAATTTCACTATCATCATCCTCAAAAATTAGGAGAAAATGAGAGAAAAAAAAGGATTTTTAGATTCCCTTAACTCCCTCTTGTATTTTTTTGTCCTTCAAATATAAAGTGATAACATTATCTGTAGGCCAAATGCTTTGAGTTCATTTCCCATTTATGAAAATCCAAGCATGCAAATATCCCTGCGCTCTCAGAAATGCAAGCTCAATTTAAGCTGTGTCACTGAGGAACAAAGGCAATTAAATTAGCCTTCCCTGTTCTCCTCAATGTCTTCCTCCTGACCATACCACTTGACTGATAATTTGTCTCAAAAATCACGTCAAGAGAGCTCAAGATCAAATGTATATGGTACTTACCATCATAAGATTCACTTCACCTCTGGAAGGAAAAGTCAGGCTGTCTTTCCTTAGTTACTTTTCACTCTGATGCAGCCTTTTCTTAGGAGCCCGGATCTCATTGTTGACAATGATATGCGCTCATCCCAAATTTTAACTTTTATTTTCACTATAAATGCATTTAGGGTGACTTTCTCTATGCAAGCATAATGATAAGAAGAAATAAACATGCCTAATATTACCCTCAAGTTACTTCTTATGATGGTTATACTTGCCCATCTTACTTTTTTGAACCCAGAAAGAATCTTAGCAACATGAATAACTTGCAACCATTTTGTGAACGAAACAGAGGCAGTGAATACTCTGAATGGGAAAGTTACCTAATTATATTTTGGAAATAGTATTCAAGCTATCTATTTAATGAAGTAAACAAGAGGAAAAATATATTTTTAAAATCTAGAGTGGCAATCATGCATGATATAATTTTAAAATTCTATTCCAAGTACTTAGCACATAAAATGAATCATATTCCAGGTTCTGTGTAGGCTTTTATAACCAGCCTGTACCAAAATGCTTCACACATGTCTACAGTTGTTGATTGATTTGCCAACATTTTTGTGGTGATTGGATTTTAATATTTCTTACATATTTGATAAAATAGACTTATCCCATTTCCCAGTAGTGTGAGAGTACTTACTTGTCTTTTCTGATGTTTGGGAAACAATAATAAAATTTGGTAAATATAATCAGACACCCCAAGACATACCCTTCATGGCAAAACTAGGCAAATGCATAAAGATTAAATATGCATAGTATTGTTACTCTGGTGCATTTGTGCATGAGAAACTGTTTTTTAACACATGGTTTTATGTAATTATTATTTTTTAAATAACAGAAACAATTTCCCTTGGATGATAATGACAAAACAGCACCAGTACTGAGAATCCATATTCGTACTATAGAAAAATGTGAATAAAACTGTAAGTGTTGCTTTGAGTTGGACCAAGGAATGCTGAAATACTTAACTGTCACTACTTTTCAACCTTCTTCAGCCACTTGTGTAAAATAACAGGAAGGAATGTCAACTTCAAGACACTGTCCATCAGACTATGGCATAGTACAAGCATCTGGTAAATGTATTGGAGCCCCATGGGGAATCACCTGGGGCAGTGACACTTGATCCTTTTGCACTTATGCTGAAGGCAAAATGTTAAATGAACTTCATGCAGGTATACATCCATTCCTTCCAAAGATCTAAATTACTTGGGGAATAATGAAGCTGAGTGAGTAGTAGGTATTTAAAGATCCTTCTCTACCCGATCATACCACATACTGACCTCTCCACCCAATCTTGCTCAGAAGGTCTGTTCCTAGAGATGTCTGTAACAGCTGACAGTTCTGATAAGCATACACGGTTGGAGGAGGAGGAACGTAGCGAAATTCTTCTGCCCTGTCTCCTGAAGAGGTCATTCTTTTATGCAGTAGCTTCAGCAATTCACTTCAATTTGAAGGAAATGAGGTTTTTTTTACTTGATTACCCCATTCTCAGAAATGCCTTTACCTTGTCAATAGGAAAGGTCCCATTGGGGTTCAGTCAATGCATAAAGAAGGCTTTTCAGTTACAGGAGAGTCTTACCTTTCAATAGAGCTACTTTCTCACCTCTCTTTTTCCAGACAATTCCCAGGCTCTCTCTTATAGTTGCATTGTTTGAAAACCATTACCTGTAGTAATGGTATGAGGATTGTGATCTAAAACTTGACTGTAACCATTTCAAAGAGGTAAGGTTAGTGGTAATGCCACCTCAGTGACTAAAGAAACACCAGCCAACTGAATTAAAATGTTCTCTTGTTAAAGGGAAAAAAAATCTACAACTTCAGGGAGAATGAGCAACAATGACTCTCACAATGTGGAGAACAGCAGGAAGCTCTCCTATACATTCAGGTGGAAATAATCCTTTCTTGGTCATATTGGGGCTGGATTTCTATTAAAAGGTGACTTGGGTCTCTTTGCTGTAGGCTTTTGGACTCTCAATAGGAATAAAAATGCTTCCTTGGAAAATCTGGGTACCATTAAATACAGGATATCTAAATGGCCTGGGGCGCAAATATGACACATTTCCTAATATGTCAGAACAGAATCAGAATTTGACATTCACCTCTAAATGGCACTAATTCAGACACCCACTTTTTTAATCTACTTGGCTATTTCCATGTCTATTTTTATATTTCTTGCCTGTCACCCTAATTTAAAGTCACTTTGACATGAGTGCTATTTTGGGTTTCTAGTACTAGTCCCTCTCTCTGCTTTTGTGCTTTTTGTCTTTTTAATTTTTATCATAATCTCAACTGGCTATGAGAATAATAGATATATGAGATTGTACCTTATACACATAGGAATTCAGGAAATGCTGACTGTTTATTATAAACATGTAAATCATATCATTTCAATAATTGGTTGTGACCCTACAATTACCATAGTATCTTATCTGAGCTTGGATCAAAAGTCAGTAATCTGGAGGAATCAGATCTCTTGTTGAGTGGTATAGAAACTCTAAATATTCAATGTAATGATGGTGATGGAAATATTAGTAAATTGTATGTACTGGCTAACAGGGAGCAGATGACACATTTTTAAGTTAAATTTTAGATTTTATATAATAATAAATTATATGCAACTAATATTTACTTAAGGAAGGAAAACATCCTTCCTACTTAATTCCTTTTTTAAGGAATATTAATTCTAAGGTACAGAGAGTCACCTAAGGGCTGGGAGTTCTACGCCTTACTGAAAAATACCTTCTTATAATTTTTTACCAGTCTAATTCTATAACAATTCAGCTTTTAAATTTCATTGTCAAGAGAGTAAATTTCTGCACATATATTAAGCTGTTGTTGTATTAAATTCAATAACCATTCTTTTAAAATAAATAGCTTACTAGACTTGTACCAAGTCTCCAATTTTCAAAAAAGTATATAGGTAAACTTTCTCATGTTTATTTTTGGGGTCTTGGGAGAAATAATTGCTGAGTTATAAGACTTACAATAGCTGTGTTTCAGATTTATAGTGCATGCATATATCTTTCAGGATGCAGAATTCTTGCACAGCATGATATGCACTTTAGGGTTGCATCAAAAGGAATTTCCAAATTATATATTGGCCGCATGGAAGGGAGGGTGGATTATCAGTGATATTGAGATATTAATTATTTAGTTTCACTGCCATGCATTATGAATAATGTATCTGACATTCAACAGTAGAATAGCGGTTCCCATCAGCATGCAGTACTCTAGAAACTTATAAGGAACAACAGGGCATGAGTAAGATAAGTAATTGGTCCTGGATCTTAGTATGAAGACTTCATCTTTATCAGGACTCATAGGACAGACCTCTGTTTTCATATGTCTCTGGCATATGCCACCTAGCAGGTGACATGAGATAGAATAAAGTCAAATATGGCAAAATGGATTAGTTCTAGTGGGAGAGAGAGCCTATAAAAGTTTTGAACTGTGATCTGTGGAAAGTGAAAGTGGAGAAAATAAACGTTTTTTACTTTACACTTTTCTTCTTAGTTTCTGTTCTTTTTTTTAAAAAATAATTTGTTTATTTTATTTTTAGAGAGGGGAAAGGAGAAAGAGAGGGAGAGACACATCACTGTGTGTTTGCCTTTCACTCATGCCCACAACTGGGGACCTGACATGCAACCTAGTCATGTGCCCTGACTGGGAATCGAACCAGCGACACTTGGCTCGCAGGCTGACACTTGATCCACTGAGCCACAGCAGCCAGGGCTCTAGTTTCTGTTCTTAAAGTTCTTACTTTTTTACTAGTAAATGTTTGCCAGCTTTTATTTAAAATTAGAAAATCAGAATTTTAGTAGCTACTAGCTATATTCTGAGGCAATTCAGAGCTTGTTCCAAATGCAAGGACTGGGATTCAGGAAAAGTTACCTTTCTAATAATTTCTTTACCTAAAAATGGTGAAAATGGTATCCAAACTAATAGATTGATATGAGGACTCAAATAACCCTTAACAATAAAATACTGATTAAAATTATAGTCATTATTTTTACTGAAGATGTGCCTTACCTTCTATGTATGCCACATACTGTAAGAACTCCTAAAGATAAAACATCTCTTAAAAATAGAAAAAAAAAGGCACAATGTGGGATTAAAAACTAACTCAATAAAGTTAAATAGGAGTGAATTAAAATTTATTAAAGGCCTATGAGTATATGATAAAAGAACTTTTTTTTTTTTTGGCCTTGGCACATTGAAAGGGACATCATAAGAAAGATTATTAAGGAGAAAGTTCAAGTTTCATGCAAGGACGGCATAAAGCAGTTTCTGACTCTCTCCCCAAACTCAACTCTCCGTCGTCGGCAGCCGTCCGTCTCGAGAGACGATGGCGTAGCTTCTTGAGAGTCTATCTGCACCGCCGAGAATGACTGTGCAGTCCGATTCGGGAGTGACAATCCCTGCCACACATGTTACAGGTGAAGGCAGATGGCTGTTGTTGCTGCTGCTGACGCTGCTTCCGCCTCGATCTTTTCTGGACCGCCTCCTCGTTGCGCGCAGCCTCCGCGCGTGACGTACCTTGCCTGACCGCGAGCCTCCAGGCTAGGCGGTCGTCTGCTTGTACTTCCCATGTGTTGAGATTGATGGAGCATTGTGTCATGTCCTGTCACTCAACTCTACAACAATTAAAAGCAGGAGGGAAACACGGACACCAAGAACTACGTGATCAAACAAACAGTAACAACAAATAACAATAAAATACAAGTAACCAAGCAACAACCCAATTAAGACATTCACAGAAAGGCAAAATATTGTTCTGGGTTAGTGCATCTAGTCAGTGTGTGGCTGTCTGGGAGACACCTGAAACCTGCAGAGAGAAGATAGCTTGGAGGAAACACGGAAGGTTTTGTCACTGCCAGAGCCTTGGCCATCTATGCCTGTGCCGTTAGATTATATCGGAGTATTGAAAAAGCCTGAAGGAGCTTAAGAAAAACAATTGTGAATTGAATTTACCCCTTGGACATTACTGCTTCAATTCTGACAATAAGGTTTTTTGATGAACTGACAAAAAGTAGGAATGATTAGACTGGTCAAGATTCTCTCTCTCTCTTTCTCTCTCTCTCTCTCTCTCTCTCACTCACTCACACACACACACACACACACACACAAGTTCTGACCTTGAAGCTGTACTCAACCAATATTAATAGACAATATCTGAGAAATGAAGGAAATTTGAACCCACAGGCCAAAAACTAGATATCTGAGGAAAACAAACAACATAGAAGAAATTGACCAACAGAAATACTTGAAGCAGAATTATTGCAACAAACATTTTAGAAAATAAAGAGCAATGTTAGCAATAAAAATAAGTAACTTGAGAGATGATATGTTCAAAATATAATGGTTGAAATAAAAACAAAATAGACTCAGCTCATAATAGTAAGGATATAGTAAAGAAGAAATTAGCGAGTTTGAATATTAGACTGAAGAACTCCCAGATGACTTAATGAAAAGAGACAACTGGAAAATACATATGGAAGCCCAAGACATATAAGAACAAACTATAACATTAACAGCATTTCTCTGTACCAGTTTTATACAACTAAGACATACCACAAAGCCCTAGTAATAAAAACAGTGCTATTTGGTTGAAGAAAAAATAAATAGATGAGATTAAGTAAAGGACTTAGAGTCAGACTATACATTTGGGGACATAAAATACCATAAACATGTAACTGCAGATCAGAAGGGCAAGAGCAGGTTATTCAATCTATAAATATTGGCTCACGGTATGAAGAAAACTAAAGCTCTAGCTTCATGTGTCACCAGTTAGCTCCTAATGGATTAATTACCTAAAAGTGAAACGTAAGACCAAAAAGTGAGTACCAAATATTTCTGCCCAAGGGAAAAAGAATACTTATGCAAAATGTCTCACCAACAGGCTTTTTAAAAGGACTAATTGACTTTTATCACAATTAACAATGCTGTCAGTGAAGAGCACTAAAGATAAAATCATTAGGATGCCAGAGTAGGAGACACTATTTGCATATTGAAGACTGGCAATGGAAGAATAACCAGCACTCCCAGAAAACTAGAGGTCCTGCCAATCAACAAGTGATATACGGCAATTCTGACAGAAGAATGAACAAATGTTATACACTGTATTTGACAGAAGAGAAGTACTAAAGTGCTAATGAGCATATGAAGAAATGCACAAAGTCATCAGAAAACAGAAACATGCAAATGCATGTGGTAATGAGATATTGGCTTATGCCGATTTGTCCGGCAAACTGGAAGCATGCACATGGATAGACTACAGCAACTCTCAGACACTGATGGTGGCACTGTAGACTGCAGAATCTATTCTGGTCGGGCACCTGCCAGAACACAGTCAAAATACTCCTCTGCATACATTTCTCTTAGCAATTCTGCTTCCAGGAGAACTTAATGGAGAATTTTTTACACAGGTCCAAAGGCAACATTTATTAGGATTTTCAACAGTGTCCTGAGTTGTAGTAAAAAAATAAAAATTACAGGAAATCTGGGTGTCTGTCATGTGGAAGCAGATGGAGAAATGGATGCATATCATACATCAGTTAGAAGCAGAGAATAAAAACACTCACATAACACAGGACGATGGCTGGCTCATATACATACAGGTCTGGACACAAACAAAATCAAACCAACCAGAACATACAAAGCACAGTATCTCCTATATAAAGTATTTGCACATAATCAATACATATTTTAAAAGAACACCAAGAAAAATGCATAATAAACATATTGGAAGTGTCATCTCTAGGAGTGAATGGAAGAAAAATGTCTAGGGAATAAAGGAAGAAATAAATGAAGGAAGAAGGGAGACAGGAGGGAGTAGGGAGGACAGAACAGAGGGTGGACGGAGGGAAGGAAGGAAGGCAGGAATGAAGGAAGGAAGGAAGGGGGGGGGGAAGCCAAAGAGGAGAGGGGAATTCAATGGGCCAATGGTGATAAGATACCATGAATAGTATGGTTAATTTAACTTCTTCAATTTGACTTTTTTTTTAAACAGGAACTAATAATTTTGAGGAAAACATTTTCCCCTTCAATGAAAGATTCACACACACACACACACAGATACATGTCATTATTTTATACAAACACATCTGAGAGCTATACACAGGTAAACAAAGTAATAAGTAGAAAAAGATGGAATTGTGCGTTTTCTTCCTGAAGTTCATGATTCAAAAACTTTGGGTAGTATGTGTGGCATCTAATAGCACAGTGCCCGACAAGTAGTAGATGTTCAATAAAGCATCTGTTAATTAAATCATCTAAGCCATCATTGGTTTAAGAGCCAAGACAAAGTAGTTTATTTCTGCTTTTGAAAAACATGTATCTATCGATAGTAACAGGGACTGGATTGCCTTCCCACTGGAAACAACTGAAAATAAAGACAAAATATATGAAACCATTTTTTATAAGACACTGAATATCAAGATGCAAATCATGCTTGTTTCAAGATTTTTAAAAACTTTTCTTTTGACTTTTTCTTTGACCTGTTGGTTGTTCAAGAGTATATTATTTTATTCCCACATACTTATGAATTTGCCATTTTCTTTCTGTTATTGATGGTTTCATGGGTACATAAGTATGTCAAATCTTATAAAATATCTTTAAATGTGTGTAGTGTTCCTCAACACAACTGTGGTTTTTTAAACAATGTGTAGCAAGTGTATAAAAGTACATGAAGAAAATCAAGGGTGGGGCAGGGAGCTCTTTATCTAACTTGAATGAATACATGGTTAAACCTAAGGCAAAATACAGTGGCATGTTTAAAATTCAGTGTAGACTCCTTAAGATACCGCTGCAGGTGAATGTCCCCCAAGCCTGGAGTTCCCATTAGCTACTTCCCTGCAGAGAACATCAGGGCATAAAGGTCTTGACCTAAGCTAGTATTTTACTAACCTGTGTACTCTCGCTTCCAAAAGCCCCCAAGCCACAGGTGCACTCTGTATTTGATACAAAAATGTATGAGAAAAAGCTCACTTCCTACAAGCAAGAAATGCATTATCTTAATTTCAACATAATTATTTTAAAAACAATCTAGTTATAACTGTTCGCCTCTTTCTATTTGACAGGAGAAGATTCACCTTCGCGCGGAAGCAGCAAAAAATTCCTGGGAAGTTTCCTTTAGTTCTCAATCATCAGAGCACACAAGTTCCTTCGAAGAAACCTACAGGTTTACTTCCCATGTTTCCCTTCGTTCCCTCGGCCCTGCTGCTTCTCTGACTCATAAATCTTTGCCGAGGCCGAGAACCGTGCCAATTTTCCTCTTGAAATTCTTGATATTTCCCTGGAAAATCTCTAGAGATCAGATTACGGGTCTCCCTTGATTGTCCTAACCATAGAACTGCACCTTGACTGCTTTTCTCCAGTCTCCTCGTTCTGTTTTTAACCTGGTAGAAATTCTTCCTTTCTGTCCACTTTTTTTTAGTCTCTTCTTCCTCCAGGGAACCCGGACTTACTGCTTCAGTGCGTTTTGGTTTTAGGAAACAAATGCGAAATAAGGAGAGTGTCATGCAGACAACTTCTGCTTTTTCTTCCTGTAAGGAAAAAGCTCGGAGTGTTATCTGCAGGACAGAAGAAAGGAGAGGAAACGTTATGGAGAGAAAGAGATATTTTAATGGCTGAAATATTTCACTAAGACCAAAGTATTTTATTCTCAAACTGTTTAGGTGGCATTTGCAAAAAATATTTTCAGTGGTCCCATCCAATGAACGAAGTAAATGGCAGCTGCGATACCTCACAAAGCATTGCTCTGCTCGACATTGCAAGCGAGACCAAAGGAGCCAGTTTCCACTCTGGCAGAGGTTAAACTAGCCCAGATAACTCGAAGGTTCGTCTGTGAGCATTCACATGCGTGTGGAAGTCTATGTGTGCGTATACGAGAGAGACAGACAGAAACCCAAGCTGTATTGTGAATGAAACAAGATGCTTTAGTTTATATTATTTACTGCACTACTTTATCCTCACATTAGCCTTTAAGAGAAAATAGTTTAATTATAATCTCTATCCTTTGAGAAAATTAACCTTAGACAAGGTAAATGACTTGCCGAAAATATGAAATTAATGGGACAGAGGTGGAATTTGAAACTAAGTTATTAAATCCTGCCTCCTACTTAAATCTAATGTTATCCTAATGGATTCAGATTCTGGCCTGACAATTTGCATACAGGATATATTCTTCTTTTCTGTAAAATAAACATAACCAATTAGGTAACCACCCTGCTTACTACCCACAAGGGAACTATGTCCCCACATACAAACAGAGTGGTAAACCAATTTGATTTTGTTAACCTGACCAGTGTCTCTACTCTTCTTGGTGAAATTGTGAAAATATTTCCAAATCATTTTGATGGTATTTATCCTTAAAAGTAAATTAAAATGTTTTGCCTATGAGGTGTAATCTCAGACTTAATATTAATAGAATAATTAAATTCAGTTAAGTCCAACTGTGAAGGTCTTTTTAAAAGAAGTTATTTGCTATGTTGTTGTTAATTTTTTACTTAGAAACAATGTGTTTTGTGCCATTTTTAATAAGTAAGCAAGAACTACCCATGTAGAGGGAATAGCTTTTCACACTACATTTAGTGAAAGAGAATTAACATCAGCACAGCAGATTTCTTCCATTTACCGCTCCGGACCTGCTCCTCACCACCTCCTCCCTCTCCTTTGCTTTGACAGCTAACTCATGTGAGCTTCCTAACTAGGGGACTCAGGCTGCCTCTGGAGTGGTTTTTGTTGGACTGGATTCATTGGGTCCTAGTTGGAGAAAGGAGAAAGGGGAAAGGAGAGTGAGGTCAAAGCTCTTATTCACAAAATTGTGTTCTGAGTTTCAGTTTCCAAACTCGGAAAGGAGGTGTTCCCCACACTTCTAATAAGTAATTCTCAGAACACCAGCAGGGTGTCTGAGAATTCAATGAAATTCTGACACTATCTACCTAGAGACAGCACCAGATTCTACAGGTTGAGGGCTCAGTCCTGCAGGCCTTCAAATGTAAGTCACAAGCCAGGCCATTGCCTGTACTTCTTAACAGCAGCTATAAATCAGAGATTCCCACAATCCCCTCTTCTTGGGTTTGATTAATGGTAGAGTGGCTCATAGAACTCAGAGAAACATGTTACTAGATCACTAGGTAATTGTAAAAAAATATAACTCGGGAACAGCCAGATGGCTGTGATGCATAGGCCAGGGTATGTGGAAAGGGACACAGGGCTCCCATGCCCTCTCCAAGCACACCACTCTCCCAAACTGCACATGTTCACCAACCTGGAAACTCTCTGAACCCTATCTTTCTGGGTTTTTATGGAGGCTCCACTACACAGGCATGATAAATTATCATCGACCATTGATGACTAAACTCAATCTCAAGCCTCATTTCCCTCCCTGGAGGTCAGTGGGTGGGACTACAAGTTCCAATGCTCTGATTACCTGGCCGGTTCCTCTGATAATCTGCCCCATTTTAGGTGCTTTTGCACTCACCTTATTAATATAAATTTCAAGTGTTTTGGGATCTGTGATTCAGGAACTGTGGATGAAGACCAAATATATATGAGAAATATATTTTGGTTATTTGTATGATCAAATATATATCAATAATAAATCATAATATCATATTCACCCTCTGCCTACTGGTGAGAGTCAATTACGTTGTCTATGTCCCCTAAAAGACAACATGTTTCCTAAGAAGTTTCCTCTTTCTGGCATTTGGAAAGTGGCAAATTACGTTTTCCTGAGCCCTTCAGACTTTGGAGTAATAATAGTCCTACTGTTAATAATCAAGAATCTCGCACTAACCTTTTTTTCTGTTTCCTAAACCCATCCACACCTTTGCAATTAATTTCTTTGTACATAAACCTTCTTCAAATTAGCTAAATTTGAGTGTTCCATCTGTTCCTTGTTTGGACCCTGACTGATACAAATTATTATACAAGCTTCCAGAAGTTTGATCACATATAAAAGCTTATATCCATACATATATACCTTTTAGTTTTTTCTGCATAATTAGTAGCATTCTCTGCATGATTTTTTTCAATCAATGACATATCTTGTAAATTTTTCTGTGTTACACAATATAGATTTACCATGTAAAAGTAAAGTGACATTAAATGAGTGTAAAATTTAGAAGTCTATCAGATGAAATGTAAATATTATATATAATGGAAATGCTTGTGGTCACAGAAAAGAGTTTAATCCATACACTTTTTGTTTTTATAATTTTCTACAACTTCAGAATCTAGTGAATGAATATTTAATGTGCCCCCAGGATTGGGGATTATTTGCAATTTTTTAAAAAAGAAAGTCATTCTTTTCTTTTAATCCGATGTGCCAATGATTTCCTTCAAAGCACATTGTTTGTTGCTGCTTAGTAAACCTGAGTATGTTTACCACCTTAGTAAAGACGTTATCACTTGAAAGTAAAAAGCACATCAAGGGGGAGTATAATTGGTGGGCCTCATTGCCACTGGGACGGAAGTTGATATGTATTACATCAACGCATTGTGCACTTTAAGCTGACACAGTGTTATCTGCCGATTACATCTCAGATAATGAAAATAAATTTAAATACTAAAATGTTATTAATAGCTCATATTGGAGTCTACAAGAAACGATTGATATCACTGATTTTCTATAGGCTAGTTTATTTTTGTACAGGTAGAAACATTTGTGGGGGTTGGAAAGGAGTCCATCTTTCGACTCTGAGAAAGTGTTAGCAGGGTGTGTGCCTCCTTTGTTCAACTTTCAGGCATCTGCAATAATCATCTTCTTTGCGTTGCTACCCTCCACTTATGTTACTCAGCTTCATGAGACTTCTAAATAAACCCACCCACATGTTTTCAGTTTCCTGACATTTTCTTAACGCCCATTGATATATTCACGATCAGAATGTTCCAATAAAATTATTTAAATATCTTTCCAATTACATTAGTATACTGCAGAAGTGTTAAATAACATTAATGAAAGAAATAAACTATCTTGAAATCTAAAATGAATAATTGAGCTGAGCAAAAATTATGTTTTCACAGAAAGTAAAACCATATGGCCAAGTGAGAGTCACTTTTTTTAAATTCACATCATCTCATTATTAAATGATCCATATGTTATTGTCTGGGAAATTGAAACCACATTATGTTTAAACAGATTCAATCTATTATTCATTTGTTAAAAATGACAAAATAGGACAATTGTTTATTCTGTCCATGCCACCCCCCCACCCCCCCAAAAAAAGCATGTGATTTTCTTCATGACACTCCAGTTGACATGGATTTCACTAGTTTTTTGTCTAGAAAGTGGGTTCTTTCTGATCTGAAGAAGTCTGTTCTCTCAGTTGGCAATCATCCCTTCTCAGAGTTTACTTCAGCACTAAGATTCAAGCCTTGTGGAACCTATCTTTTTATCACTTTAAATCTACATTGGTCTTTTTTAAGCCAAAGAAAAATAGGCATCCTCTGTGAATGTCATTCTTAATGTGTATTACTGTAAAGAATGCTAATTTTCTCCACAAGCACCTAAAACTGTGGCTACAATCATCACTAGGATTGGAATTAAATATATAATAGAAATGACCATCATATGTTATCAAACAAATGAATTAACAATCACAAGCTATGTAACTGTTGAAAAATACTTAAGGAATCTTTAAGATAAAAATATACATTGTTGTAATGTACACAGTAATTCTAACAGAGACCCCAAGACATTTCATTGTTCATAGATGGTAAGTAAAATATAGTTGTAACATGTATATTAAATCTGACCTAAGTCTATAATGGTGTAGTAAACTTAAAAATGCTGCCCTATACACACACACACACACACACACACACACACACACACACACACAGCTTCACACCCTAACCTCTGGCACCAGTGAATATGTTACATACTCATGTTAACATGTTATTAAGGTTACTGACATTGAGATGGGGGGATTTTCTGGCTTATCCAGGCAGGAGCTAAAGTAGTCACAGAAGTAAAAGAGGGAGAAAGAAGAGCTGAATCAGAGACATGCAACAGAAAAGAGAGACAAGAAAGATTCAAAACATGAGAAAGACTGGACTGCCATTCCTGGCCTTGAAATGGTGGAAAGAGACCACCAATAATTTGAGAAAGACCTCCAGCAGACCTTCCGCAAATACATGAGGACTTCATTCCTACAACTGCGTGGAGATCAGTGCCGCCAACAACCTGAATGTACCTGGAAAGTGATTTTTCCCAGTGGTCCCAGAAATGAAAGCAAGCCTTGTTGACACCTTGATCTGGACCTTTTAAGACTGAGACAGACAATACAAGTCTACTGACCTACATAACTATGATATAATAAATTGGTGTAGTTTGAGCTACTGAGTTTGTGTTCATTTGCTGAGACAGAAACAGAAAACTAATCCAGTAGGTCAGGTTTGCTTGTGACAGTTTTGATGGTTCACATTCTTTTCAATCACCTATCATGATCACTTTAAACAATTTTATTTTATTTTTCTAATTGTATCTATTTTTAACAGGCAGAAGGAGATCTTGAACTAAGATGTGTCGCTAACCAGTTAAGGCAAAAGACAATTGAGTGGTCTTCTAAACTATATACTAAAACATTTTAAAATTCATATACATGGTTTCCTAAGGAGCCAATATGTTAATCTAGTCTCTTTGCCCTTGCTACTTGCTCTAGAATAGATGACTATATAATAAAATGTTGCTAATACAGGACCATGATCATTAGGTCATGGGCTGGAGATCTGCTTGAAGTTTTGTTGGAAAGTGAAGGTATCTGTTGCACAAAGAAACAACAAAGCCAGAGATGGAGAGAGCCTAAGGCATTTGAGTTTATTGTTCTAATTATTTCTCAGGCATTTTTCTAAACTTGATACGGAATAATAAATTACTTTTAAAAAAGCTAGACAGAAACGTTTTTTTGCCATTTACCAATAAAAAGAATTAGTGTCTGTACTATATTTGTTTTCTATTGATTCTGTAACAAATTATCACAAACTTAGCGGCAAAGAACAACGCAAATTTATTGTCTTCCAGCTCTGTTGGTCAGATGTCTGGCAAAGATCTCACTGGGCTAAAATCAAGGCCCATCAAGCCTGTGTCCTGTTCTTGAGGTGACAGGGAAGAATCTGTTTCTGTATCTTTTCCAGCTCCTAGAGTACATCCTCTTTTCTTGGTTTGTGGCTCTTTTTTCTTCAAAGGCCAGTAAAATTGTACCTTTCTATGATTTCCTTCCGTGATCGTGTCTCTCTTAATGCTTCTGCTTTGCTCGTCTACTGTTAACAACCCATGTGATTATAGTGGGCCCAACAAAATAATCCAGAATAGCTCTCTGTTTTAGGGTTAGCTAATTAATAAACTTGATACCATCTGCACTCTAAATCCCCCATTTACAATGCAACCTAATACTCACATTTTCTGGGATTAGAACATGAACATCCTTGTGGGTCATATTTAAGTTTATCCCAGGCACTAAGAGCTTTGCCGGGGCCCAGGGAAGTTTGCTCCAAAATATTACACATTGGCATGTTGATTACTTTGGATCTATGTTACTTGACAAGCAGCCAGTGTAAGAGGATTACTCTGACACCTCTGTCCACCTCAAAGAAGGAAATAAATATCATCTGTAAAATGTGCCCTTCTTGCTCCAGTGGGGCCAAAAGACATTCCCTTATCACTAGAGTTAAGAAATCCAGAACAAGAAAACCTATATAAACAAATCTTACTACCTCTTTACTAATTTACCACCTACACCCAACCTTTGCTTAGATTCCTTACTACTAAGCTCCCAAACCCAAGTTTATTTTTGTCCTATAAATATTTCTTAAATTTATTATTTCTCTGTATAAAAATTATGACAACCTAGCTGGTTAAGTCTATCTCTGAGCATCATTTATGATCACCTGTGTGTATGTATTCTATTGTTTTTTCTGCTGTTAATCTGGTCTTGTGTTGGTGTTCACCCATAAGAACTGAAGAGGGGGAAAGAGGAGGATTTTCTCTTCCCCAGCAGCTCACAGAGTAATGGTCATGAGAACTGGTTCATATCTTGCTTCCCTTCCTTGTTATATTACCATGGGCATGTTTTAGTGTATTCTGATTTTCAACTTTCCCAAATGCAAAATAGAGGCAATAGGAGCTACCTCATAAGAAAGTTTTATTAAAATTAAATTTATGTAAATGCATTTAGAAAAGTGCTAACACCATAGAAATGTGACAAATGTTAATTATTATTAAAAGTGTTGACAAGAGAGGGAAATATCACCAGAATTCTGGCTTAGAGAAGATGAAGCCTGTGACAGTAGCAATTTAAAAAAAATTATTCTTCTAACTCTTTAGTATATGTAGTTCTAAAGAGAAGGGACAAGAGAGAGAAACACTCTTTCTTTATCAACCCTTTGATTTAAGGGTGCCTATTAGGTGAAAACTTCTAGGCCTAGCAGTTTCTTTGGTGAGTTACGTTGTCCCAGAGGGAGGCTGAAGAAAAATGAAAACTGCTAGTAGAGGTGAACATTGATTTAGAGGGTACTTGGTAGCATCTAATGAAGTTGAAAAATGTACATATTTCATTTATTACTTTTCTAGAGCTGACATGACAAAGCACCACAAACTGAGTGGCTTAAACAACAGAAATAATTGGCTCACAGATTTGGAGACAAGAAGTTGAAGGTCAAGTGTTTGCAAGGTTAGTTTCTCATGAGGGTTGTGAGGAATAATCTGTTCTGTGCATCTCCTCCAGCTGCTGGTGGTTTGCTGGCAAATTTTAGTGTTTCCTGTCTTGTAGAAGTGTCATCTTTATCTCTGCCTTCATCTTCCCATGACGTTCTTTGTGTGTGTGTGTGTCTGTTCCAAATTTACCTTTTTTATGGAGACACCAGTCATATTAGATTAGAGTCTCCCCTTATGACTTCATCTTAATTGATTTCTCCCTAAAGACCCTATCTCTAAATAAGGTCACATTCAGAATTACGTGAAGTTGGGAATTAAACATACAAATTTTGGAGGGATACAATTAAATCCATTAACACCGTATGAAAGAAATTTGCTTGTAGGAAAATACTAGAAAAAGATTGCATAATTGTAACAAGATGTAGACATAATAATAAGCATTGGTGTATTGCTTTTCAAAGTAAACTATAGGGGGAAAATGTCCACCAGTGTGGTCATAGAAAAATTTTAAAGTTTATTTGTATCATAAACTATTACACAGCATTTAAGATTATTGAATTTTTATGCTTCAACGTGGATGGATCACCGAAACACAATGTTGAGTGGAAGAAGTGAGTCACAGTAAGAGCTTAGATGTAGTTTTTAAAAATCATTCAAAGAAATAGGTATTGCAGGTAGAAGAGCAGTATTTGTTTCTCTCATCGGTCTACTTCCCCTCTATCCAGACTCAGCTTAATATGCATAAACTTAATTTTTTGTTACTTCAACACTTTAAAAAATATTTATGCTTCATAAAAAATGCATGCTTTTTTTTAAAGAAAATATTGTGGGAGAAGAAAAATTGCATCTATATAATTCCAAACTTGGAATTATTAGGTTAATGTTTCTCAATGGATATGAAACACATGGATAAACAACAGCAAATGAGCAGCCTCTTAGCACCATCATTTCTCTCTTAAAGGGAGCAGATGCTTGTGAAAGCAGTAGGTGGGCATATTTGCATTTTATTTTGCATAAATATACATATAGAGTTTCTTACTTTGCATACTACTTTTAACAGGTTTAACATGAAGCATGTAAGGTAAAATAAAAAGCTACCACTTTTTAGCAACTAAATTAAACGTTTAACTCTCAAATTCAAAATTAAAACATAGTTTCAGAAGAATCCCAACCAAATCACGTTTTGAGGTTTGATGCTGCAGAATTTCTGTCCTGTATAACGTAACTGGGAGGAAGAGGAAGAAAGAACAGATTATTGGGATGAAAGCGAGGAGTAAGTATAGGGGAAGTAGTTGAATCCGTGGTGTTAAAAGTCTCATTTAACTGGGTGCTAAACCCATCAGTTTCATCACCTATTAAAAAAAGAACTACTACTACATCTTAATGCTATCAACAATCCTGCAGAAATAATTTGTGTCAAGATCCTGGCATATGGTAACTTTAAAAAAAATTACATGTTGATGGTTTTAGTAATTTTTCTGATAAACCAGTGCATCGTTTTCTGGACTGTGGCAAGAAAATGACTAAAGACTATCTTGAATGCTGTCAAATAAAAAAACAAGTTGGATGTAGGTAAGGAGAGATTTTACTCAAATACTGTTACAATTGGAGGACAGGCAGCTACTGCAATAGAGAGAACACTTGTAGGGCATAAAGTTATGTTTATGTCAAAGATTAGGCAGAAGGAGTTGGGTAGGTAGGAGTAACCTAGGCTAGAAAGAAATGAGTTTGAGGGTGTGGGATGGCCAGTTAGAAAGATCTGATAGTTGTCCAATGATGCCATTTCCTGAGGGTGGTCAGTTTTGAAGAGAGCTCATGAAGGAGGAGCTGTTTCTAATTTCAATATTTTATGAAAATGAAGAGTGAGTCAAGTTCCAAGGACCCAAGGGGAAGGGAGAAGCCTGATTAAAATTTGGGTTAAATAAAGGTGGTGGATGTTTGTCAGATTGGTCAGGTCAGATAAAAGCAAAGGAGTGAAATAATCAAATTGTAGCAGAAGCTGATTAATCCAAACATGGGTGTAATTGATTAAAATTGAGAAAAAGATTTCTTAAAAGCAAACACATCTTAATTACCATAGATTTGCTCATTAGTAAATAGCACTGGCTTTATATTCCATTAAAGGTGTTTAAAAAAAATATGAAGGCAATTTATTTCTTAAATGTTGGTTCCAAAATAATTGGCTGTACCTTTATTATAGTGATTTTAGTAAAAGCTTAAAGATGCATTATGGTTATTTCATTCTAATTCAGGCTACCTTAAATCTTACTCTCTACATGAGACATTTTGTGTCTGAATATCAAGTCTTCCACTAGCATGCTTTCTCTCATAAATGGTGAATCATCATCACTTCTGCACTGTAGCTTTCCAGACAGCGGAGAGGAGAAAGAAAGCTGGTTTGGAAAATATAAGCCTTTGTTTAAACATAGAGAGATTTAATTAAGAAAGTAGTAAATATTAGCATAGTTATAGAAGTATAACTAAGGTCAATGGAGCTAAATAAATTTAAAAATTAAAAGAAAAACTTAAGTTAAAGTTTACATTCATTATTAGTTTCAGGTGGACAACACAGGGGTTAGAAAATCATATACTTTACTAAGTGTTCCCTCTGCTATTTCCAGTACTGACTTAGAAACATGCATAGTTGTTACAATATTATTGACTACATCCCCATGACTATTCTGTAACTACCAATCTGTACTTCTCAATGCCTTCACCTTTTTCATCCAATTTCCCACACCCTTCCCCTTTGCAACCACCAGTCTGATCTCTGTATGAGTCTGTTTCTGTTTTGTTTGCTCATTTATATTGTTCTTTAGATTTCACGTGTAAGTGAAATCCTATGGTATTTGTCTTTCTCTGACTGACTTATTTCACTTAGCATAATACCCTCTTGGTCCATCCATGTTGCTGCTATGATAAGATTTTATTCTTTTTTTTTTTTATGGTTGAGTGAATAAAAAAGCTGTGATACATATATACAATAGAGCTAAATGAATTTGTTTGGGGATGTTCCCCTCCCCCTTTCATTTATGAACTCAAAATATTTAATTCAGGGACTATGTTTTATTTGGCTTTTAAGTTTTATTTTCACAATTAAAAACATTTTAAAATATTAATGGAAATAATCATTGATGTATTAGCCAGAGAGGTTATTGAATTTATAAAATATGTAAATAAACTCAATGCAAATGAATTTCCTAATATGCACAAAATAGATATACTCATTCATTCTCTTATTACAAAACAGCTCAAGCGATTATTAAAAAAACAAAGAAGAATATACAGAGAGAAATTTAAAATATATAATCAGAGAGGTTCTTTTTAGAAAAAATTTCAGGAATGAATTTTGAACCATCTACCTTTTCTGTCTTGACATTGACTTCTGAAATCCAGGCTCTATATTATTCATGTATTCTGTATCTTCATTACTGGTTCAGAATAAGCCTATGTGATTATGTAATATTTAACAGGCTAAGATATTGGCCCTAAATGTATGGTTGTAAAAAACTATTTTATGACATTTGAATCTCAATAGCAGTATTGCTAATGTTTTATGCTGAAAGAATTATGAATCATAGCTCTCCCTTTCTCTATTTTAAGAGCTTTCTTTCACTAATAATCAAGATTTTTCATTTGTCAGTTGGTGAGTTTGTTTTAAATAACAGAGGAAGTGGTTGGTAACAATAACAGAATAAAAACAAATGAACCCTCGGGGGGGGGGGGAGTTGTGTGGATTTAGGTCACTTATGCACAACTTCCTTGCCCACTTATGTAATTCTCTTTTAATGCAAAACTTTGTAGCTAGTTTCCTGTGAATAAGCAAAAATTTTGAAGTTTTCTCCTAAGTGATCGAGTGTATGTAAGTATAATAAAAGATGTCTTTGAGGTTTCGTGATGTCATTCTATGTATATAGATATATAATATATATATCTATATATTTAATGAAAGCCACCAGCCACCAGCCTCAGGTGTGTGGAAGCATTCTGAAAGCTGCTTCCTACTCCCCATCCCCCAGCCGCAAACTCCGGGAATTTTTGGACTCCCCTGATTCTGTAACAAAACTGCTACTTTGTGTTTCAGAAGTCATATCTTTGACATCATATGCTAATGGCATTGTTATTATGCCTGTAAAGCATAAAATGTGAGAGCTACAATATATTTAGAGACTATATTGCTCTCTCCCTGGCTGGTTTGGCTCAGTGGATTGAGCGTCGGCCTGCGAGCTAAGTGTCGCTGGTTCGATCTTCCAGTCAGGGTACATCAGAGAAGGAAAACTCTGACTGCAAAAAACCTCCGCTGCCTTGCAGCATACCTCTTCAGGGGAAAGGCTAAGGGAGTAAACCCCGACAGAAAATCCGGAGCCGGAGTCCCTAAGGCGGTTTGACATTGTAGTCAACACCGGCAACTCCTGCGGCGCACCTGAAGCCAAGCTGTATTGACTCCGTCTTTCCCTTGGACCCTTCAGCTGCGAAGAGAGGGGGGGTCTGCTGCATGGGCAACAGCAGACCCTCCATATCACCCTGCCCAGGCTCTGTAGCTTCAGCTTCACTGGAGAGGACACTCCAGCGTCATCGCAAGATGTCGATTCAACACGGGAGGAGACAGATACCGTGTCACTCCCGAGTCGGACTGCACAGCCATTCTCGGCGGTGCAGATAGACTCTTAAGAAGCTACACCATCGTCTCTCGAGACAGACAGCTGCCGCCGACGATATATATATATAATAATTGAACTAAAAAAATCTTGAATTAGTGGCAAAATTCTGAATGTGGAAGCAACCACAGAGTTCTAGATAAATCTCTTAGGGTCTCTCTACCTCAGGAAAGCCAAGGAGAGCTTTACAGACTGGCAAAATGCCTTTTAGATTTGTTTCTAAAAGATCTTTACGAGGGAAGATTAGCTTACCACAGCAAGTGCAAAGTGGGTTATCCTCACTTTTTTCTTGGTGGTTCAATTCAACCAATATTTATTAAATAACTACTATATGTCAGACACTAACTGGGGCTTGGTATCCTCATGTAGTTCATTTTATTCAAATGTAAGAGATAACTAAACCAAAAGAGACCTCCAACTGATATTAAATTACACACTACAAGTGTACTCAGGGTACCAAGGAAGCCCAAGACCAGACTCCAGCCTCATCTGGAGAGTCAGGGATGAGACAGATGGTGCTTGGGGTGAAACACAGAGCAATATAGATGGATAGGCTTTCAATTACTAGAATTAACTTCCTTTGTAATTTTTAAAGTTATTTCTATGACTACCATTATACAATAAATGCTTGGTATTGGCAAACTTATTGTAAGTGCAGCTATTGAGGAGTGATCCTAAAGTTCCAAATCATGAAATATCTGATCTCCTAAAAATCTAATCCCCTAAAATAACTCCTAAAAATAAAGGTAAATTGCTATGTTAGGAAGAATTAAAAACCCAGGTGAAACCAGTTTAAATTAGAAAGGGAAACAATTTCAGAGTACTACATAATGTTTAGTTCTGTATTGCATTACGTAGGTGCGGGCTTTGGCTCCATTTTGCTATGTCCTCTGATGCTGTCTTTTTCTGTATTAGTGTTTCTGGCTCAGGTGTCTTACCCAGAGGCAGTGAAGTTACTTCTACTGCTTCAGCCCACACATTTGTATAGCAGACCATACAGAAGGAGAAAAGTTTCTCTTACTCTGACCATCAAATATAAATCCTGGACATCCAGATGAATGCTTTGGATTGGGTCCACCTGTGAACCAATGTATTCAGAGGGAGAAACACAAAGAGATTAGATTGGCACCTTAGTGCTATCCCTGAAATAATCGCAGGGACTAATGAATGGGTATACACCATTGGTTTAGAAGATTCATCAGGATATGCTCTAGAGCAGGATCTGAAGCAAATGCAATCTGCACACGTGGATATGAGTAGGGGAGGGTGGAAATATTAGCCTCTGAAAAAGCCTAGACAATTCCCAGCATCTGCAACAAAACTTCTCTCATTGTCTACTGATCTTCTGATATTCAACACTTATCACCATATATTTCTAAGCTTTGTTTGTATGGAAACTAATAAGCTGCTTTGGCATGTGTGAACTAAGGGATTTTGGTAGATTTCCAGGTGTATCACTTATGAATAATTCTCCAGTTCTCAGTGAACTCTGACTGAGTGTTAATATTTTACCTTCTGGCATCTGTATCTAGCTCCAATCTAATTTCCATGCTTTCTGAGACACACACCCTCTATTCTAAGCATGATACCTCAGAGTGATTCAGCTCTTTTCTGCTGTGGCGTGGGATTGCAGCTAAGCCCCGTGCTGTTCACACTTCTTTTGTAACCCCCACATGATGGAACCCCTTCCCATAGTGACTTAGGGCTTACCATGTTATTTGACTTGGCTAATGAGCAACAGAAAATATGATGCAAGCAGAAACTTAAAAAGTGCTTGCACAGCAAGATTCTCTGTCCTGTTGCTCTTAAACCTTGGTTCTGTCATGCAGATAAGCTTGGACTAGACTGCTGAGTGATGAGGGGCAAGTAGTGACGCAGTCACCTCCATGGCCCCAGCTGACAGCCTGACAAGCAGCAGACCTTTGAAGGAGACATTATATAGCAGTGAGCTGACCTGCCAGGTAAGTACATGCATAAGCAAGCCAAGCTGACTTCATTACTCAAATCTCAAGAAGGGACTGGAATTCATTATTACTGATACATGAACAAAGGACTAATTAGGGAAAAGGAGTATAAGGAGAATGGTCCATTTGTTGGTTATGTTGATATTGTGAACTATGAGTAAGAAGTCATGTAACTAAGAAGAGCTGCCAGTGGCTAACTGGGGTCCAATTAAAAAACAAAAGCCCAGCAGCCATCTCTACACAGGGGCCTCTCACACAGGCTACACAACTGCACGGCAGGGAGAGGCCCGCACTGAGCTGCCTCCCTGCACTGTTTCTGCCATCTGAGCCAGCCCTTAAAGGAGGCCCTGATTCTTTTTTTCAACCAATAGGACTGAGGCTATTCTCATCCAATTGGAGCTGCGCAGCTCTGACCATCCAGAATAGCTCTGTTCTGACCAACTAGGGCAGTGCTTTTTGGACCTATGAAGCTGTGAGAATTTGGAGTCCTAATTTGCATAAAGACAGAACAACCAGGGACCAAGGGTGGGGACTTCTGGTGAATCAAGCCTGGGGGCACACGTTCCCTTACCACCGAAAACTGAAGACTGCATCTCCCTGGCTGAGCTGAAACACTGAAGATGTCTCACCAGAGGAGAGCAGAGCAGTGCAGCGCAAAGCGGACTGGCATGGAGCAGAGCAGGACAGACCATCGACTTGCAGAGCAGAGCGTCCTAGCTGGAGAAGGCCTGGCCCTAGGGCTGCTTCACAGAGTATTATTTCTTAATTGAGCTATTATGCATTGAATGAAGTTTCCTTCTTCACAGCACCCCAAATTAGGGATTCCTGTTGGTGTTGAATTGGCACCAATGACCACCAATTGACAATGTCAAGGAGGTAATACAAAGAATGGGGAAAGAAGAATGAATCAAACTTGTATTGATTGGAAGAAATATAGCTTCTTGAATAAAAGGGGTACTGGGTAAATGAATTACTTATCCATTATAGTTGCTCATACTTCTGGACTTGAATTTTTAATTTGTAAGATATGCCCTAGTGCAGCATTAACTCAAGGTAGACATATTAAGAAAATGTATTATTTAAAGAGGTCTGTCTGATCCTATTTTAATGAGATTCACAATCTGATCTATAAATTTTTTCTTGGCTCCTCTAAGTAGGGACCATGCTTGCAGCCCTTTAGAGGACAACAGGTGAACAGTGGTTTCCTGCTAATGGACTATTGCATCAGTGAATAATACATTAGGACTAGAAAGGTAGATATAGCACGCTAATGTATAGATAGGTTTTATCTAGTGCAACCTGTAACATATTTGTTTATGATTAAAATCATAAAGTAAACCTTCCTAAAACTTAAATATGAAAGACATCGCATGAGATCAAAACCTCCCTGTTGTGAAACTGTCTCTCCAAAATCCACATGCTGAAGCCTTAATCCCAAGGCTGGGATTAGATACTGGGTTTAGGGAGGTAAATAAGGTTGATGCCACCATAAATGCGAGGTTATAATCAGATTAGACTGGTATCCTGATAAGAATAGAAAGAGACAGGAGAGAACTCTCTCTCTTTCCACACAGAGGAAAGGCCATATGAGGACACAGCAAGAAGGCAGCCATCTGTGATCCACGCTGAAAAGTCTCAACAGACAGCAACCCTGCTGGTACTTTGATCTTGGATTCCCTGGCTCCGGAACTGTGTGAAAATTAATTTCTGTTGTTGAAGCCACAGAGTCTGTGGTATTGGGTTGGCCACAAAGTTTGTTCAGTTCTTTCCATATGATGGATCTAGTAGCACTCAGCTGTCTTTAACTTCATTTGAAATAATTTTGTTAGATTGCATTGTGACAGCTGTCATATCAACTTGCATTTAAAAAGCATCAAAATTGGTGAATTTTTGTGTAGCCATTTAATATTGAAGATGCAAGAAACTATGCAACATTTTTGTCATATGATGCTTTATTATTTCAAGAAAGGTAAAAATGCAGTTGAAGCACATAAAAAGATTTGTGCAGTGTATGGAAAAGGTGCTGTGACTGATTGAGCATGTCAAAAGTGGTTTGCAAAATTCATGCTGGAGAGTTTCTCACTGGATGATGCTCTATGGCCAGGTAAACCAGTTGAAATTGACAGTGATCAAACAGAGACATTAAGAATAATCAACATTATACCACATGGGAGATAGTCAACATACTCAGAATATCCAAATCAATAAAGTTATTGGTGAAAGTGAAAAAAATGTGACTTTCATTTTATGGAAAAAAAAAAAAAACATACGGACTTTTTGGCCAACCCAATACTTAGTTATGGCAGCCTGAGCTGAGTAATACACTCCATATCAGTTTAAGTGGACCTCTGTATTTCCCTCATCATCGGTTCTTGCTTTTTACTCATTCCATTTTACTTTGTTATTGTTAGGAACTGCATGATGCTTGTCTTCCTAGAACCCAATTAGAGTTTGTAAATCATTTTAATTAGACCTTTTAATGAAATATTGAATAATGAAAATTCATCATCACTAACCCTGTAAAAATGATAATTAAAAGTTTACTGATCTTCCAATAAGAATTATGCTTGCTTTTTGTGCTTAAATTGAACTAAATGATAAATATTATTTTTTAAGCTCCATGTACATTCTGCACATTTGTATCTGGACCTAGAGAAATGGAGGACAAATTGAAATAAAGACAGATTTCTATGTGAGGTACTTTAGGTCTGCATAATTATGCTGTTCACGCACTTGAAAATTAACATTCTTGCACAGGAGAAAAAGCACTGGGACCCTAAGGTAAATTGTCACCTGTGGATGATTATGATGTAACAGCGTAGGTTCATCAGCTGTAACAATTATACCACTGTGGTGAGGGGTGGGTTATGCACTAAGCATGTGTGGAGACAGAGGGCCTATGGAAATCTCTGTACCTTGTCAATTATACTGCTGTGAACCTAGAACTACTCTATAAAATAAAGATGTATATTTTTAATCCAGAAATTTCACAAAATCAATGAACAGTGTCTGATAATGACAACAGCATACACTGATAATGTTGCATTTTTTATGGATCATGCCATATGCCATGGAGGGGGTAATAAGTAGTACAGTTATTACTTTATAAATGAGTGGGTGAACTATTAATCCTAAAAGGTGTTTTTTGATTTTGTTCATTGTAGAACATGTATTAAGCACCCTTGAAATTATATCTTCTGTATCAAAAATGTAAATTTCTGAGGTGTCTGACCAGATCTTACTGGGAAAGAAGATGAAGTGGGTTAGAAAATTATTTTCTGCTCAGAGAGAAGTTCTAAATAATGAGAATGGTATATAATTTGAATGAAGGATGTAGAAATATAAGGGACAAGTGGGTAGTTTACTCATAAATCAGTGTGGAAAGGGGCCTCTATGATGAGAAAGAATCAGTGCACTGGTCAATGTGTCAGGACAACAAATGAGAAATGAGAAATTTATGTTTAAAGGGACTGTCTCTTTGGAGGAAAGAAAGCAATAGGAAGAGAAGTTATATTTACTATAAGAAAAAGAGTTCGAGTCTCCATAAATTTTTGGGTCATTGGACAATAGGACTTACACAGAAATCTGATATAAGACCACAAAACTATCTTCAACCCAAGGTTTTGAGAAATCCTGACAAGGAAGGCGTACTCTGTAGGGATCCAATGTTTCTTGTCTGGAGTAAATTTCTCTCTTCTATGTTTTATAACGTTCTGTGTATAAATTGTCATAGATTCTAGTACATTGCATTGAAATATATATATTTTAAATACTTATCTTGCATTGGGTCAGATTCCTATGAATACTAATGTTTATGGTTTATCTCATTGTCTTTCTCACATAGGCCCAGTGGATGCTCAATCAATGCTCATAGAATTAAACTGTAAATGGATTCTGTGATTAACTAAAGAGTAATTTCCTTCTTTAGTCTTGAACATGGTATAGAGAAATGGTATTTTTATAGGATTTTAAAACATTACATTTAAATAAAGCCTAAAATCCAAACTAATACTAAAGAAATGTGGGCAATCTGCTTTTTTTCTTTTTTAAACAATTTTTAGCTATGCTATCTTAAACTTTATAATTAAACAAGTATAAATCTCTACTTGTATTCTGGGCTTCTAACACTGACTATATATTGTTAATATACTGAGTGAATCACCAATTAGCGCAAATATTTAACATTAGAATCAAGTGTTTGATATTAATTAAATTTTAAAAAAATATTCCAGATCATGTAATTTGTTTTGGTTCTAATTTGCTCTAAGATGCAAACAGACTCACTTTCTTTTGTAAATAATGTAAACTTTAACTAAATGGGAAAAGTACATAATATGATTATATAAAGATTAAGAGGAAATTTGTTGGTGTGTAAAAGTAAGTGCAATATAAATAAAGAAAAGGTTTCCACTGTGAAACAGAATATGACATAGAATTATTTGAAATGTTTTTATTGCTGTTAGAGATTTTTAAATGACACTTAAGGATGCTGAAAATATTTTATTGTCAAAATAATACTGCTATGACTCTGCCTTGGATTGAAGAGGAATTATTGGATGAGCCTGGTTTGTACTGGCTGGATTCACCCAGTTTTAGGGAGGGTTTTAGGAGATAAAGAACACACACACACACTTACACACATAGATATGTTAAAAACCCTTTTTTAAAAATCCTCTCCTGAGGATATGGGTATGTTTATTGATTTGTGAGAGAGGGGAGAGGGAAGAGAGAGAGAGAGAGAAACATCAATAGCTTGCCTCCCTACATGCCCCAACCTGGGATGGAACCCACAACCTAAGCGTGTGCCCCTACTGGCAATCGACCCTGTGACCTTCAGGTGTAAAAGGCAATGCTCCAACCAACTGAGCCTCCAGGCCAGGGCATGTGTAGTCAGTCTTTAACACATACACTTTTAAGCCTCGATTCTGATACCACCTTTTTAAATTTTTGTTTATTTTAACTGACAACTTTTGTTATTTTATTATATTGTATATTTTCTTACAAGTGACCTTAAATTTCTCCTAAAACTAGATTATAGTAGAAAACTAATAAATGAAGCAATTATATATGTTTGTGTGTACATAATATACACACACATTATATATATATACACACTATATATATAGTATATATACAAATTATATACACACACACACGTATGTGTGTGTGTGTGTGTGTGTGTGTGTATTGCACCCCCCTCCACTTTCTTGCCTTGAAAGGGACCATTTCTGTCATGGAGCACCACATGGCCCAGAAATATATAAGGACCAGATGAGATCATGTTCCATTCAATATTATTACAGTCATACCTCAATTCTAGTTGGCTTCAGAACTGGTCAAACCTTGCTCTTGCTGCAATTTGATGAGAAAAACAAATGCTTCAGCATTTGGCACTTGCTTGGGAGTCTTTGCACTTGCTAGAACTTGCGTGAGTTGGTTTCGGTACTCGTAGGTTTCATTACTCGTCAGTTCTGGAATTAACATACAGAGATACCATTGTATTATCTACTTTATTAACCTCATATTAGGCTGAATATCAAAACAGTGATCAGGGACTCTTGGCTGCTAGTCAGATTAAACAATATCTAAAATACACAGACTGATTCTTAGCTCTGCTGAGAATAATGACTTTCTGAATTTTTTATTTTTATTTTTAAATTTCATAGGCTACTTGCTATAACATTTCAAAGATGTTTTTCATAGTTTTCAAATTAAATCATTTACTAATAGGAATATATTTAAATTGAATTTTCAGCTTTTACACCTACTCTTTAAACAGTACAAATCCATATTATGATTAAATAAACAGGCAAACGTTATGAAAATTAAACTGTTAATTGTATGCATATATTGGCAGTTTCTTAAATATACAACTGGTGAGACAGTTTGATCTTTTTTTCCTTTGTAGAGAAATTTCAAGAATCAAAACCAGAGACTGTCTTTGCAAAACAAAGACCTGATTATATATTTAGTCAATAAATAAAGAATGGCTGGTTGCATGTTACGTTTTGTTCATTTATTTCCCCAGCTGCATTTACAAGGTCTCCTTTGAAACTGCAGTAAAATGAAATCTTCTCAGTAGAGAATAGAGAAAAATAGTGTTTTCTCTTTTTCATAACAGCCCAGCACTGCAGCATGAGCCGTACAAGCAGGCTCTGGATTGCAAGGGGATGGGGGCAAAAAGGAAAGCTTTCCTATGGTTGTGGTCATACGCGCATTTTATGTTAAGGGGTTTTGATGTGAGAGGAACTGGCCTGCGCGTGCACCTGTGGGAGGCGTTAAAGGAAGGTTGAGAGGAAATGCCCAAACCAAAGAAACAGAGCAAGACTTACTACGACCTTTGAATGTTCCACCTTCTCAAGGAGTCTATTCATTGCCCTCTTACATACATTGCTTTTAAATTTTTTCAAGTCATTTACACAAGAAAATCAGCAATGCCGAAGCATACGAACCTAATCAGGAAAAGTCTAACCGATAACAGGGCTTCACATCAGCGTCCACGGTCATTAGTCACCACCAGAAGAGAGCTTTAGTCTGTCACGATGGCTTCATCTGGGCTTTGGTATCGGAATATTTACATTTGGGAAGAAAGCATCTGAGACAGCTCATTTGCAGCACCATGAACTGTGCTTAAACATTGCGCTAGAAAACTTACTGCTTTTCGAATACTGGCTGATTTAAAGTCGCCTCCTCAGCTCTCAGAAACTCTTGTCATTTGAAGGTGGACTAGAGCGAGAGAGGGTCACTCAAACTGATTCTAGTCGCACCACAAATCTGCAGTTTCTACAGAAAATATTGAGGCTCAGCACTGAAGTCCAGGCTGCCCGGGAGAAAAGACCTGGGAAATGACCCCACTGGGACTTCCAGGACAGTAATGAGCCCAGCTTACTTCTTTGTGGTTTGTGGAGATGGGTTTGTGGGGAGGTGTCAAACAAACAAAAATGAAGTCTTCACAGAAAAAGAAGGGTTGAAAATGTTAGCAGACTGACAAAAACTGCGAATTAAGCAAACTGTAAATACACGCATACAAGGACACATTTTTGAATTAGAGTGATTATAGTTGTGGCTTAATACACACCTACCAACATTATTTCCTCTATTTTTCTTGACATATCTTCAAGATTTTATTGTCACATAAAAAAACAAAATATGAAGCTTAGAACTGAATCTCTTGGTATCGCGAGTGTGTGTTCGTGATAGTGTTTCCTATAAGCCAGCCTTCGGTCTCTGCTCGGATCATCTGATCCGGGCCTTAAGAACTGAAAGCGCTGAGCTGTCGGTACAAACACCATTCCTACAGGTGACACCAGCACCAAGAAATAACAGGGAGCCAACACAGGGGACTAGGCTATTCACTCGGACTTTATTCAATGCGGGTTCATTCAGCTTTTATTAATGCAAATTTAATCCAAATCTATACTAGCCTAATAACAATACTAATCACTCAGAAACAATCAGTAATGGCATCACATGAAATGGGGGATAATGAACCTAAGTCCCAGAGTCTCAGTCTGCAGGTCTAGGAGATAGCACGGTAGGCAAGGGAGTCATCGGCAACTTGCAAGGAAGGATCTCCGGAGCCACGTGGGCAGCAGGGGAGACAAAGTCCTCAGTCCACCAGGGCAGGGCTTCCGGTGGTCAGTGCCAAGGGAGATTAGCATGGCGTGGAGCAGCACTCTGGTATGTGGAGCTTGGATGTCTCAGCAGTGGTCTGGAGCCTGCCTCAGTTATACCTTGAGAGTGGTGTAGTCCACCCTTCTGGGTCTCTTGATAAGTGTCTTGGCACCCCTGATGGCAAGTGGGGAATTTCTCCAGGAGCCTGTCTATGGGTGGCCCCACTCTGCAGACACAGCTGTACTGATCAGTTGTGCAGATATCTTAGGTGTATATTCTTCCTGGATATGTCTAGTATAATTTAGGTAGTTTCATTCTTGAACCAAAGTGTCAGGGCTGACTGAGAGTCATCTTGGTTGACATGAGCGACTCCATTTTGTTTTACATATACTTTTTGCTATCTTGACCATACCAATGCCATTTTATTGGTCCTGCTCTCCATACTTGATCCCTTCTATTCTTATCTCCTCCCAGCTCAAAGTGCTTGTATCCCTTAAATAGCCAGCATTCTCTTAAATCGGCAGTTGGGCTCAAGGCATTCAAGCCTCAGCACAATCTTCTTTGTAGTTTATTATGACTTACATTCAAGAGAAAATTTTCAGTATAGCTCAAAAATTGAGAAAAAAAATACTCAAATTAATATGACACGAGAAAAGTATTAGCCAAATATTTTCAATATTCTCAGAAAATATAAGAAATTAACAATTATAGGAATCATTTTCTCCCATTTTTTTTTGTTTTTTTGTTTTTGCCCTTCTCCCCTTTGTATAGTAGACTTGCTCTTTTTGTACTGTAGATTTTACATATTTATTCAAGTATAATTAAAAAATACTTTGGATAATATGCTATTAGATTTTTATATTAATACACATATTCAATTCTATATTGAATAAACATAATGGTTCATTTGTAAAAGTTAAAGGATTTGGGGTTGTACCAGATTATTTTAAAGTGATAGTTTTCCATTTAAAATGGATTTTTTTTTTTTTTTTGGAACAAAACGCATTGTATTATAGAAGCTTGTGAAGTTGGGATCTGAGATTTCAAATAAATGCATTTTTCTCCATTTTTGTGAGAATCAAAGACTTTCATTGTGATTCAAACAAGAATGACAAAAGTGACTTAAGGGTTTCATTTTTTGACTTTGTAAGGAGTGCTCTCTTTGTTACCATGGCCTTAAAGGTCTCCTTTTCTATAAATATGAGAGTAGCTTATTTGCCTTAAATCTAAGAGGCCTAACCATTTAGAACTTAAAACTCCCACATCAGTTTGACATGCTGTCACGCTGGGATGAGTCAGCAGGTCAGACACTATCTCATCGGGAAAGAAAAATGATCATGTCTGAATATCCAGAATAACGATGCTAAGTATGGACAGGTCTAATTCATTCAACATTTCAGTGATGGCCAAGTGACACATGCTGGGCAGCCTCATCTTCTACAGCTGGACCCTTAGCTCTTTGGAAAGATGTGGCCATGCAGATTTGTTGAAGATAATGGCATGTCACATTTTGAGAATGAAATGAATTTCTCGCTCAGACAAGGACCTTTCAGAAATTTAATTGCATGACTTTCTCTTTCTTAACTGTTTAATTCTCTTTAACAAAAGCCACTGTAACCCACTCATTGCCCTTATACATATCTATTCCTGATATTAATTTTAATACTTTTACATTTAAAATATTACTATAATTATTATTTTATCTCCTTTGGATATTACATTTCCATTTTTTGGTGAAAAATTATTAAAAATGAATGGAAAGAGACTGGTTTAAATGAAAGTTATATAAACAAAGAAAGGGAGTCTCAGAATTATTGAATACATAGAATAAATAATACAATATCTTCTATTTATAGCTTTCCACTCAGACAATAGATAAAGTCCTAAAGACAGAGTCAATAATATATTGCTATTGCCAATGTCTCTAGTGTCATCTAATTAGCTACCTTTCACATCATTATCACAAGAGAAGCATCTCTGAAGGTATATTTCCAAGTACTGCTTTCTATCCCAGAAGCTTATTAGCACAATTAAAGAAAATTGATATTCAAAAAAAAAAAGAAAATCTGACAAAATGAACAATACACTTGGATTCTTTACATGCTCCAAGAAAATAGGATGATGTGTTGCATATGCAGTGAATTTTGCTATCTCCTTGGTCAATCTCAATATAAATTCTCTAGCACTCTCTGGAATTTTTCTATCTTGAGACCTGTCCTGTGACAGGGATGAAAATGTATGTAGCTGAAGAATGTATTCATGAGAGAAACCAAAACTCTGAAAAATCAAAGTAGTAAGTTCAAAAAATTAGTGAAAATGGCAATTTCATTTTCATGCTTTATTATGTTCTTATATTTATAGAAATAAAAAAATGGATTCTGATTGTGTTGAGCATGTATTTATGTATTTTGTTTCAAACACAGGGACCAATCAGTGATTAATGTCTAAAAATGAGATAAAATATTTGCAGAAAAAGGTTTCCAGGAAAAATGCTAATTTTGTTTTAACTAATGGACTTTCATGAACTGCATTATTAAAACTACCTATCATAAATTTCACTATGGGAATATATTCAGACATTTCCCATTTATTTAACATCTTTTTGTGTAGTATCTACTGTATATCTGGCACATTAAGATACCCTGGGTACATAGCAATAATCAAAATATAAATGGTTCTTTAAGATTTACTTGAATTAATTTTCACTTAATACTAATAAGATTTGCTAAAACGTGTAATTTTTTGTGTGTAATAGATTGCAAGCATTATCTAATTGATCATTTTTATGATTTATGAAAAAATATAAATAGTAAAAAGTCATTATCATTATTTCAATTCTGTTTATGAAGGAATAAAGCTCCAAAGGTTTCAATAAATTTACAATTTTTTTGGCTTATTATAGGTCATCATACTTTGCAATTGCTCCCTGAAATGTAAATAAATGCTTTTGCACTTTTTTAGATCTCTTAGACACTTTTTCTTCCTATACTTTAGCAGAAAGTCTCAGGAATATCTTCCATGTTTACCTGCAAATAGTTAGATATTTAATAAAATTTTAATAAGTTAATATGCAGAAATGACTCACAAAATTATAGGGTAAGAAAGGATGGTATCAAATCTGGTCTAACTCAGTTCCTCCAGATAGATAAAACAGCAATAGTCCCAAATCCTAAAATAATTATCAGTTTTTAAAGCTTGACAGACCTTTTAGTTGCCTGTTCTAGGATTTAGTCAAACTTGAGAAGAAAAATTAGTTATTTTGAACAAAATTTTCTTTGGATACACCTGAAATCCATTATCCTCTGAATTAAAATTAAGAAAGATTGATTAAATCCTATTAAAATGTTATTCATCTCTCTAGAGCCAGATAAGTTTCATCTCTAACCATTCCAAGTATCAGTGATTTATTTTTTAAACTCTGAATGTTTATAATATTTCTTAAGTTTATATAACATAAATAGAATAGTATAGGTTGTATCCTATTTTACATTTATCATTAGAGTTTCATATGCTTAATTCCATAAATTGTGAACTTAATAAAGTTTTGTATTTTTCTGTATACATTTTTATCTAATTGCATATTACTCAGTGATGATGTTCTATTTGGCTGGTTTCTCAAATGGATTATATAGAGGCTGAAATTCAGAATTATATTAATTTCTCATTTTTCTATTTTGGCTTTAGGCTAAGGGCTGTTTTAGTCAATGGTTAATGAGAAAATCTTGGAGGCAATGCCTAATTCTAACTAATGAGCTCAAGTCCAGCTATTCTCCATGGCTGCCTTGAATTAATATCATTCTATTTTATATACTAGACATATATTTTCCCCAAATCATTATAATATGAAATCATTATTTGGTAAATACTACTTTGTACATTACAACAATTAGACAATAGGCAAGAGATAATACATGATGGGAAACTTTAATTGCCATAACAGCAGAAATACACAATTTTGGAAAGAAAAAAACATGTACTTTGTGTTGATTAGAAAAGACCTCACGGAGGAGCCACGAAGCAGGCCTTGAAGGACAGGCAGGGCTTGGGTCATAGCGAGTGACCATCTGTACAGGAAATGCTTGTGATTGACAGGTACTGGTATGGCCAGGATTATACTCTTTCATCTTTATTAGTTTTCTTTTCTTTTAAAAAAATTTTTTATTTTATTTTATTTTATTGTTGTTCAATTACAGTTGTCCCAGTTTTTCCCCCATTACTATCCCCTGCCCAGCCCCTGCCAGCACCCCACTCCAAAGTCAATCCCCACCCTGTTTTCCATGTCCATGGGTCAAATATACTTGTTTTTGTTGAATCATCACAACACCACCTGAAATGTGGAAAGCTACTCTATAGTATATGTGGAGGGGCAGCGATGTACAAGAAAACACGACAGACATCAAGTCAAAGGAAATGTTTTGTTCCTGATATTATTTATAATTAGATGTAGATGTTTGTTAAAGTTGTGTAGGCTCTCTAAAATTCAATTTCTCCACTTGCAAAATAAGTAAGTTGACTAACTATCCATTAACCTCCCACCAGAACAAATATCCAATGTTTATGATGCTTTTAAAAATGAAAACAATTATGTATCATGCGTTTCTTCTCTTTTTGATCTAACTTGATAGTTTTAATCACAAGGACTTTCTCATTTCTCTTTTCATATGTCTCTACGTCAGTCCAAATTTAGCAATGCTTGGTATTTATTCTACTCTATTTCAATTGGACTCATTGGGACTGAGTTGACAGGAAGTAAGAAAAGCAAAAGCATGAGAAAATCCAGGTGAGTTTAGGTAACTGGAAATATTTCATTGAAGCTGGCTTGGCTTATAAGTTACAGAGAGATGTATAAAAGCAAGGGCAAGAGGGCAGGGATATCACATGTCATGCTTAAAGGTTTGCGTTTAATTCTCAAGAAATGGAAAGCCATTGAAAGTTGTTAACTGGGGTAAATGGCATGATAATATTTGCATTTTAAAAAGCTGGCTTAGAACTTCATGTTTCTCAGCTGGCACGTATCACCGCTTCATCATAGCAACAAGAAAAAAGCTGAACAAGCTGAAAAATCAACTCTTCTTAGACCCTTAAGAGAAGTGAGGTGACAAGATAAACTGCTGACCCCAAAACTGAACAGACAGGCAGGCAGATACAGTCAAAACCTACCAGAATGGAAACCTCCACTGGAACCAACCGATGCCAGAGTAGGGATACCTAACTGGCATTGATGACTTACTGGAAGCTGGCTGTGGCTGAGTCTGAGACTCAAAAACTCCAAGGGGACCCAGTCCACACTGTTCTGTGAGTTTTTCCTCCAGGAGCTCAACCAGGTTCTTGCAGTGACTAGCAGAGAAAAATCCTCTCCTGCTTCTGGAAGGGAGAGTGGAAATGTCGCAGGTTTGAAAAATACCTGAACAAAGATGCCATAAGTCCTTTGAGGTGTACCATGTATGTCTTTCATGTATTGTCCTGGCCTGTCATTAGTGCTGCTAGAGAAATATTCCATAAGCTTCAGTGAAAGAAAAGTCAACTCGACACATCCACTAGCTAAAGCTGGCTTTGCAGACAGCTTTTGTGCAGACAGCCTGACCCAGACTGAGCTCTGTTTTCTGGATAACGCTCAATGTCAGTGTGAAGACCTGTTAATTTCCATGAACCAGAGATGGCTCCCATTTATCCAGAGACTTGTTGTCCCATTTGAGATTATCTTACCGAGGAATTCCTGTTCTCTCTCTTGCTGTTACACAGCAAGTATGCAAGAGAGGAGAGAAAATAAATCTGATACAATGAAATGTTGCTATTTGATATCAGTTCTCGGAAATGATCTGAGAGAGGATGAGCTATGACTGTTTGACTCGGGGTCCTGACTAAGTAGCTGGTGCATTTCATTCATCATTATTATTATTGTAGCCCATGGGAGTTGACTGAATATAATTTAAGGCCTTATAGAGAAAATAATGATAGTTCAGGTCAATCCTCCCCTTACTCTGAAGTACCCAAATGAATGTGTACTTGGATCTTACCCAGAACTTGTTCATTTTTCTAATTCATTTTGGCTGTGGAAATCCTGAGTCATTTAAAAATGACAGAAAGTTGCTTTCCAGTATAGATGGTTCATCTATAATTGTGCATACCTTCTAAATAAAATTCAAAACCTGTGCTCACATCATCCTTTCTTCTTACTTATCAACCAAAAACAGGCTTAACTTGATAATCCAGCCAACTCTAATTTGTTAAGGAAGCAAATATAACTATAAGCTGTTAAGGTTTTACATGTGTGTGTTCCACTGTTTCAGCAATTTTCATTTATTGAATCTATATAATGACCTAGTCAGTAATGTCCAGTTACTTATAAATAGGAAACTGAGGCTCAGTCTGAGAGGTTGATTAACTTTCAACAGGTCCCACAGCTAGTAAAGTACTAACAAATTATTTAAATTTACATCTCTTATTCAGAGAACTCAATTTCTTAGCAATATCTCAGACCCTATGCAAACATTTATTTCTTCCCAAGTTTTTATGGATACAGCTTCAGGTACCTCATGTGATTTTTAAAATTTAAGCCTGTTTTTTGACGAAAACCTTGGTTTTTTGACATCCAAGTGTAATTTTATTTAGTGTTCCTTTACCGATCAAGTCTCCTGTGACTTTTCTGTTTATTTCTCTGGCCAAGGGAGAGGGAGATATTTGCTAACCTGGTTGTAGTCTTCACGCATTGACCTTTTCGGTATCCCTTCTGGTCTTGGTGATTGGAGATTGTTCTCTTCCCACCTGCATTTGTTTGTACTCGCAGAACTACTGTTCGCATTTAATTTTAAAATGTCTCCTTCTATTAACTCTTCTAGTTTTCAGATCTTTTTCATACCACTTACTTTTAGACCTTCCATACTTTCCAATTCATCAGGAACTTGAAAGAAACATGTCTGGAGCATGAGAGAAGCTACCAACCATGAGTGAACTCGGGAATGAGAAAAAAAGGAAAAGAATTCAAGTGGACAGAAGTGTCAAAAAATTGAAATTCAAGAAATATTGAGTTTAAATAAGATTTTAGATCTGAAAATTTCTTAAACGGAAGTAAAAGAAATAAACTGAGACTGAGGAAATAGAATAGTAAAGAGCTGGGGACAGCAATTACGTAGATTAAATTTTTATAGATTTCCCATTAGATCCTAGAAACCTAGATTGTAGATAACATTGTTTCCACATTAATAGGAGGAAAGAATCTGAACTGACTTTTTGTTAAAACGAGGAACAAACACCTATGCATAGACACAGGCATCAGTTTTTATTTCTTATAATTGTAGAAAATAAGTATTTGACCTAAACATTTCTAGTTCTTTATGTAGTAGGATTATACTACAAAAATTGATCAGAGAAGATGCAGTATGAGGAACACTTTTTTTGGTTATTGAGGCTATCATAAAAGATAGGGCTAATTTCTTTCTCAGAGTGGGCTAATCAAGAGCAAAATAGAATCAACAGTTTCTGGACCTTTCATTTTTTAGTTTTGTATCTTTGTTTGATTTGATCATATTCATTCGAGATTCTAATGACTTCATGTTGTCCTTTTAGCAGAATTTTTCTGGGCCATTAGGGACACCAAAATCTCATTTAAAACATATATTAATAAGGGTTGGTTATTTAGTTAATTTTAAATCAAAATATATTATTTAGCTTAAATGTTTGTGTGCATGTATGTGTGTGTGTGTGTGTTTAATCTGTTATGCATTTGTAGGGATAGAATATAATATTTTTGGTCTGACATCTGCTAGGCATTATATATTTGTCATGTGATTGAATTAATACAACGACCCCATAAAATAGGTATTGGTGTAGAAGTCCTAAGTCCTTTAAAATAGTCCCCAAGCTACATACAGGAATGCTAAAGATTCAGATTGAGAGTTAGGTCACTCTAGCTTCAGAGCCAGAACTTTTTATTTTTATTTTTAAATTTTGTTTATTAGTTTCAGAAAGAGGGGAGGGAGAGAGAAAGAAAGGAAGAAATATAGCAATGTGTGGGAGATTTTGCCTCTCCCACTCCCCCAACTGGGGCCCTGGCCTGTACCTTGACTGGGGATCAAACCAGCGACCCTTTGGTGTGCAAGCCGGTGCTTGATCCACTGAGCCACACCAGCCAGGGCAGGTGTGAAGAAGTTTATTTTTATGTTCCTTGACATCTGCTCAAGTGTGGAGCCAGGCTCTGTCAGTAGGGCCATGTGGTGCCTCGTGTCTGTCTGCCTCCTGACATCCTCATGGCCACCTCCAGAAGGCTCAGCCTCCAGAGCAGCTAAAGGTATGTTTAGAAGTCCATGTCGCCTGGGAGAGTGAGAGAGAGTTGGAGCCTAGGCTGGTAGCATCAGATACATTGATTCATCCCTCAGTCTGTCCTGTTCTGGCTTCAGAGAAATAGACAGTTGCTAGTGAGACGGGTGCCATTGTATGTAGTTTCTGTCCCTCAGGAGGAAGCGCTGAAACTCCCTTGTGTCACAGATCTTCGTCTTGGTCTTGTTCCTGTTCTAAAGGTTCATCAGGTTCTTTATTTCTCTGGACAAAGACCTTGGCTCTTCGATTTTTGAACCAAATTCGGACTTTTGACTCTGGAACCCCAATTTCCTTAGCGAGTTGCTCTCTGGAATAAATCCCAGGATAAGGGTTGCTTTCAAATGCCGAGATGAGGGTGCGTAACTGCGAGGACGTGTACCTGGTTTGACGCCGACTATATTCTCCACTTTGACTCTTCTCCACAGGGCGATCTTTGTCTTGGCTCCCTTCTAAGTCCTCCTCAGGTTCTGATATTTCCTGGACTCCATACTTAGCTCTTCGATTCCGAAACCAAACCTGGATTCTAGACTCATCTATTCCCGTTGCTAAAGAAAGCTCTTGATGCATGGAGTAAGTCGGATAAGGTTGTTGGTTGAATGCTTTGATGAGGATTTCCAATTGATCTTCTGTGAATATGATGCGGCTTCTTCTATACTTCTTTAAGTTTAGAGGAGCGTTTTCAGCCATGTTGGAAGAGAGATGTCTCAACCTTCAACCAGGAAAACCAGAGCCAGAACTTTTTAAATGGGTAGATTCAGGTTATGTATAATCTGAAGCTTATACAATTTGGGGAGGATACTTTAAGAAAAATAACTGAAGATTATAAATGATAATTATGAAAGTATTTATTTAGAATAAGAACAAAAGCAAAAATTACACATTTTCAAATGTGCAAACACAACATTAAAAAATGTAGAAAATATTTTAGATTAAATAACTGCCTCATACACCTCCACAATACCTTTTTGTTACAGTTTTGGGTTTTATGCTCTATTGATAAAGATTTTGTATTACCCTTTTCCATAGGGATAGTAGAAAGATAATTCAGTCTTTTTACTGTCAAAGTTTATCATATTTGTTTCTTAGGATTTTTCAAAAAAATTTTGAGTTTTACTCATTATTGATGCATTAGCCTGCTAGGGCCAGGTGGCTAAACAACAGAAATTGTTTTTTTCACAGTCTTGGCAGCTGGAATTCCAAGACCAAGGCATTGGTAGGTTTGGTTTCTCCTGGACTTGCAGATGGCCACCTCCTCACTAAGAATGCCTTTGCGTGGCATTTTCGCTGTGTGCACACACTCCTGGTGTATCGTCCTCTTACTAAGGAAATTAGTTCTCTTGAATCACCAGTTGACCATTATAAACTCATTTGATCTTACTTCCCTCTCCAAAGGCTTTATCTTCACATATGTTCACACTGAAGGTTAAGATTCAATCTGGGGATTTTTGAGGAACACAGTTTGTTTCGTAACAAGCAGATATTGCCATGCAAATATTTCACATTGATGTCAAATTTTGAAAAATTCTTATCAAGTTTCTTGCATATATGTAAACTAGCAAAGATACTTCTTTCATAACACTTATAGAAATTTGTACTCTTTGGAAATTATATTACCATAATTTTCATCAAAAAAGCAAAATAATTGATTTTATATTCATAGTTACATATGGCAAATTATCAAGTAGACTATAGAAAGAATCTATGTATAGCATTTTTTAAAAGTAAGTTTTGGAAAACTAACATATACATACAAAATTTAAAAAAATTACTGATGTATCCTTTAGTTGTGAAAACAATATTACAAAACATCAAGGTAAAATAGTTATATGTATTAGGGAAATCAAATTATTTGTTTACCAAAGTTAAATATAGACATAAGAACCAAGAGTTAAAATTAAAACATAAAGAAAACTTTTGAAATTAATTACATTATAAATTCCAATAAAATGAACATAGTTTCCAAACTGGTAGCTCAGAGAAAAATAAAGAGAAAAAATTTTGTCAACGTCACTGGAATGGAAAATTAAAGAATGAAAATTAAAGCCTTAAAATACTCCCTTTTTCTAACCTTTTATCAACTATTTTAAAAAATGTTTGCACTCATTGCTTTTAAGTGTATGAGAGAAAGACAGACACAGATTTTTGGCAGAATATATAGTGAAACAAACTTTTGGGCAAAGAATATGGCATTACCTACTAAAAGTAAATTTTGCTACAAAACAAACAAAAGCACTGACAGATTATGATATTTATACCAACATATTTATTGAAGCAAGTTATCTTCTAACTGGATAACATGCATGTCAAATGATGTAGAATTGTTAAATAAATTATTCTACATCTGTAGGTGCAAAAAAATAAAAAAAATGCAACAGTTAAATAAATTAGTTTGTTAATTACATATTTACCTAGAAACATGGCTAAAACACATTATTCAGCAGTGAAAAATTCTGTTTTTATAATATACAAAAATGAAAAACAAAGAAAAAGAACCTATGTATTTATGTATACTTCTACCTCTATCTTTATCTATTCATATCCATATCTATATCCATATCTATCTTTGTGTGAGGCTGAAAAAAGTTTGAAAGCTGAAACCCAAACTGCTAACTTTGGATGACAAACCTATAGGTAGATGGGGATGAAAGGAGGGAGAGGGGGAGATTCTCTACTGACACCTAATTTGTAAATACCTGTATTCTTTGACTTGTTACAGACATACAATTTTTGTAATTAAAAATAAAGATTTTTAAAAAATTAATAATGGCAGCAAAAGAAATTGCTATTGAATGAATTATATCTATACAAGCATAAGTTATTATTTTATAAAATGCAGAAGTTTGACTGAAAGCACATAGAAAAAAAGATTTATACGTTTTCCATGTAAAATTAATTATGTATCATAGTGCACTGTCTTTTTACTTTAAAAGAAGATATCACAATGTGATACTTTATTACTATTCTCTTTTAATTGCTACATCTCTTTGCTTTATTGTGAATATTTTTAGTTTTAAAATTTTGACCCTAGGCAAATTCATTATGAAGTAGGTTTCCTTTTCAAATAGTAGAAAATGTTACAATCAAAAGGATAAATTATAAATGCAATTATAATTCAAACTCTTAAATTTTCTCATATTTTCCCTGTATATCCTGGTGGAATAAAATACATGCTCAGTAAGCTAGTGTGAAATGAAAAAAATTAAAGAAAAATCTGCAATTTTTCTTAGAAGTTTAAGGGAAACTCACTTCAATTAGTAGATTAGAGAAGTTGGTAGCAAATTATTTCTTTAAGGCTAAAACATAAATTATCACCAAGGACCTAGAATACACTATGCTATATTATCTATAAAAACTAAATAGTAAGTATGACTTACAGGATTAGTTGTCCTCAAGTCCCAAAATAAAAACATTAGAATTACATTGTATGAATAATAATTATGTGAAAACCGCTTATGCCAGACCTTCTTATTTCCCTATGTTTGTTCTTCAAGACCTTGCAGACACGTAATGCTCTATAAAGCTTCTCCTGTCCATCAGGCTAGTGAACCATGCTTGGGTTTCATCCTCCTCTTGTGTGTCTGAAGACACAAAATTTGTGTCTTTATTTTGAAGTCACCATCTGACCTGGCATCTCACCCACTCAACTGTGAAGTCATGAGAGCAGTAACCATATCATTCTTGATAACTCCAAGATGAAGCAAAGTACCTGGCTCATTTCAGGTGCTGGACAAATGTTGAATTCAGTGAATTGATATATATGACACTGGACATCAGAAGTTTATTAAAAGCAGTTAAGAAATTGAATGTGATCTCTTAAACTAAATATGATGACTCATTTTCTCTTGGAAAAGACAAACCCAGTCCCAAACATTTAGTCTACAGCATTGACCCTATTATGTGATGTTTCCATTGGTGTAGTAAGATTATCTCATATCTACTTTTTTTTTTTTTCAATTATCTTTTAATTCCTTCCATCTCTCATTTATGTTTCATGAGAAAAAATGCATCTGATCTGGGACTTTTTCATTTTTATAGCATCAAATCTATCTTTCTGTCAATCTTACTCCACTTAATATTATATGACATGTTCTTATTTCAATAAAAGGCAATCTCTTTAACTTGCTTAGGATCTCATACACAACTGTTGTTTTAGGGGTGTCATTAATATGATTATCCTCTCTTATGAATCATTAATTCCTCCCCCTTTACTGGATGATATTTGTGTTAGCTTGTTATTGCTACTGTACAAATTTCTACAAGTGTAATGTCTTAAATCACATGAATTTATTTTCTAACAATTCTGGACATCAGATGTTCAAAACCAATGTTACTGAATGAAAATAAAATAAAAATCAAATAAAATCTGGAGTTTATAGGGAAGATTCTCATTCTCTGTCTTTCCGCTCCCTGCTTCTGGATCTTGTCCACAATCAGCAAAATATTATAGACTGGGTGACTTATATATAACAGAAATTTATTTCTTACAGTTCTGGAGGTTGGCAAGTTCAACATAAATGCACTGGCTTCCTGGTTCATACATGGCTTTCTTCTCCCTGTGTCTTTATTTACATGATGGAAAAGACAAGGAATATCTTTTGGAACTCTTTCATAAGGCCACTAATACCACTGTAACAACATAATCAATAAAATATACTTTAAAAAAAGAACAGTGTCTTAGATGAATATCTGAATATGTGAATGATGGCCTTTCTATTATAATTTTTAGACTATTATTATCAATTTTTTACCTAATAAATCTAAAATAAGTACCCCAAAAATAAAGATCTAATTTACAGTGATGTTGCATTTTACTGAAACTAACGCTAATTAAGTAAAGAATTGGTTCCCTCAGAGAGTTTATACAAAATTAAAACAAATTCCAATGATGGAAAAGAACAAGAAAATCAATGACATTATATATGTATATATACACACACATACACACACACATATAGACACACACACATCACATATACACACATAATATATGTGGTATGTGTATACATGTATATGTATATATCTATATGCACACACAGAGAAGGAAAACTCTGACTCCAAAAAACCTCCGCTGCCTTGCGGCATACCTCTTCAGGGGAAAGGCTAAGGGAGTAAACCCCGACAGAAAATCCGGAGCCGGAGTCCCTAAGGCGGTTTGACGTTGTAGTCAACACCGGCAACTCCTGCGGCGCACCTGAAGCCAAGCTGTATCGACTCCGTCTTTCCCTTGGACCCTTCAGCTGCGAAGAGAGGGGGGGTCTGCTGCATGGGCAACAGCAGACCCTCCATATTACCCTGCCCAGGCTCTGTAGCTTCAGCGTCATCGCAAGATGTCGATTCAACACGGGAGGAGACAGATACCATGTCACTCCCGAGTCGGACTGCACAGCCATTCTTGGCGGTGCAGATAGACTCTGAAGAAGCTACACCATCGTCTCTCGAGACGGACGGCTGCCGACGATATGCACACGTGTATATATAATATATATCATATTTTAAAAATTAAAAAAAATTATATATATAATCTAACATTCTTAACCTCAGAATAGTTTTCAGAGATTACCTTCAAATTTCTTCAACTCTTGATGGCAAATTAATTTTTTGTATGCCTAGATTTGCTCCTGGAATAGTCTCCTTTAAGGGTTAAGGTTATCACTACCTGACATTTCAGCTTAACTTAACTTTTTGGAAAGAATTAAGTCTTTTGACAAGTCAGGTTATAGAATGTGCATGTTTTTTTCTAATAGATGTGTGCATATTTTTCCTAACTGTCAAAAAAATTGTGCCTGATTTTCTGTGGACTATAGTCATAATGAGAACTCTTGCAGTTAACAAGGCCCAAAGTGAAAAACTGAAGTTTAAATAGCTACCAGTAAGTAGTGATCAGTATAATGGCCAAAGAAGAATATACATAATTGAATCTTGTCAAATAAAGACTTGCTAAGTGTTCAAATTTGGAATTTCTAGGAAAATTTTTTAATTTGTAACTTTTTATATTATAATTTGAAAAACATTGAACTGGGTGAAATAATTTAACTATAGATATCTGAAACAGCAGGAGAAAAAAGTAAAATAGTCCGACAGAGATATACTTTACAAAGAATAATTTTGATTTAATAGGAAGTATAATATAATACTGAAAATGTGTAAATACAAGCAGGATATGTGGGTTTCATTTGTATCTTCTTTAAGGGCTACTGGTCTATGAATGGTTCTCAAGGCCTTATAAAAGGGTATGCGAGGTGATTCAAAACTATTTCCATAATAGCTCTAAGATGTTATTTGTCTTTATCACTGTGTTGACATTTGCCCTAATAATGCAGAGACACCTAGTAGGTAAGACTTCTGTTTCCCTAGCACACAGTAGCATAGTGTCAATAAGCTGTAGTAGTAGTCATTATATTCTTCACTGCCACACTTGCGGAGACACATCCTGGCAGGTGAATGTGTGCTCAAATCCCAGCACAATAAAGTTATTTTATAAAACTTTAACCTGTAAGGTATCTATATGATGAAATGGGAAGTACATATAAAGCATTTCCTCTGATGACCAAAGCTCATTGTTTATTCAATAGTAATTTCTATCTGATTGTATTGCAGGCTGTATTAGCCATACTTTTTAAGGGACAGCATTTTTGGAAAACACACTGATGGATGAAATATGACTATTCACCTTTCAGTATTTGGAATATAATTTTTAAATAAATGAACACAATGAACCTGTAGCTTAAAACAACAACAACAACAAAGAACTGACAGTATTTGTTGCTGAGTCAGAAAAGCTCAGTCTTCTTGTGCTTCTCTTTACCCTCACATTGCTACCATTCAACACTTCCAACACCAAGTCTGGGTGAGATTTTCCCCCACCAAGCAATAATTCTCTGACACTAGCTGGGTATCTTACAATTTAAGTCAATTCTGACCGTATATACTTGGGAATATCATGAATATCATAAATACAGATGAACAGCAAGATGAACTAATACACAGGACACAATCTTGGAGCTCCCAAGCTCAGGAGATTCTATTCTCATGGTATTGGGGTGCCTCACATTCTAGGTACATAGCTGTTTTCATTAAACTGGCAGCTCTCCAACTTTATATTATTGGGATTTTTATGGAGGCTTTATCCTGTAGGCATGATCAATTATTAATTCCATTTTCAGCTCCTCTCTCTTCTCTGGAGGATGGGGTGTGTGGTTAAAATTCTAAGCTTTTAATCATGGTTTGATCGTTGTGGTGACCAACCCCCATCCAAGAGCCATCTAGGAGCCCCCACGAGGTTTCTACATTAGAACAAAAGAAACTCCTATCACCCAGGTAATTATGAGGAATTAAGAAGCCCTCTGTCAGGAACTTGGGTCTAAATATTAGAACAGAAGATGCTCCTAGTGCTCTTATCTCAAGGACATCATAAGGGTTTTCAGAGCCTTGTGCTGGAAACTGGCGTCAAAGCCTAAATGTGAGAACAAAAGATTCTCCAAGCACCCCTGATTTATGAGGGTTTTAGTAGTCCTATTTCAGAAACCAGGGGCAGAGACCCATTTGTGTATTTCTTATTCTTTCATAGTTGCCAATGATAAAATTCAAGATTTGAAGCAACGATTAGAATTTTTGAACCTTGTGTTTGCCAGCCTGAACTTGACAGCTTCCTAACGTTTATTTTTCTGGTAAGGTCAATGGTTACATGAATAATTTTTGTAGTATATAATAAAATATATGTTCTTTTGGCAAAACAGTGTAAATCAGTGACCAATGATGTTACAAATGCATGCATGTGTAAATAATGTCACATGGTATAAAATATTTTTATATGGTTTCAGATTCCACATTGCAAGTGTTAAAAATAAGAGAGCAAGCTCAAAATGAAGCCACTTATGCCAATCCCCAAGTCACCAAAACAGGACTGAATTACAGTTTCTGCTCTGCCAGAAATGGAATCTTCACCAGTCTATCAGGAATCACCTGATCCCCACTAGTTAGGTCATCATCCTGATAGACCCCTGCTATCCCCTAAAGGAAGGGAACCTGTGATAACCAACCTGTTTTGTTTGCTTGGTGTCACTTCCTTGTTCCTGCCCCCTTCTGCCTGTGAAGTCTTTCATTTATGGAATAGCTCCTCAGATCTCATTTCTGTCTGCTAGCTTGGATGCTATCTGATTTGAATTGTGTTTTGTTCAAGTAAACTCTTAAATTTTTAAAATATTACTCACTTATTTAGTGCAAGTAACTTTAAGAACATATTGTTGAATAGTTTTGGTGTGGTATTAAAGAACATCTGGGGGGAGGTGGGCAGGGCAAGGGAGAGCAATGGGTGGAAATGGTATAATTGTAATAGAAAAACAATTTTAAAAATGACTTACACATCTAGTTTACCTTTTCTGCATTGGTTATGAGGAAACTTGAGGCTAAATATAATGCATATGAATTATGTTGTCTACAGTGTAAAAAATATTTCTCAGTTTTCAAAATACTATGATATGTTATTATAATAGAGAGTATATTATATTATAATCTTTATATTATCTATAATATATTTATTATTTAGCTATACAAATATAAACTTATATGGACATAAAATAGAAACACATTAGCTTACATGTGTACATCCCTTACACCCCTGTCTGAAAGGGTAGAACCTGTAAATTTGCATGGATCATATGAGCTAATATGTATACTGTGCACTTTATTGCTGGGTGATAGTGATATCTAGAGTCACTGAGAATATGGAAAGGCAATTATTCCACATCAGCCAGACTATAGGTAGCGAACTATAGAAATGATCCCTGAAAGTATAGTCTTACATCAGCCAGATTATAAATGGTTCAAGCAAGTTGTGTCTAAGCAGAATAAAATTCTCTGAGTTCAGACAAAAAAATTGATGCATGATTTACATAATCACTTAATCAAACACAAATACAACATACTTTCACTAAGTGAAAAATTAGTAAGTTAAAAGGATTAAGTTGGGAAAATGATCTATTTTGAAACAATATAAAATTCTTTTTTACTTTCTGTCAACATCATGTTTATCTTTTAATGTAATCAACATTTTGGGGGGGTGGAAATTTAGTGTTTTATTTTAATATCATAGATTTTTAAGTTTTTAATCAGAGTTCCAGTTTCTTAACACAGAATTGTCAATGTATGGGATTCTGGGCATGAATTATAAAAAATACACACAGAGAGATGTATGATGTCTCATACGATGTTGCTGCAATGCTGTTCATTGGTTCACAGAAGATTTTGCTCCACTGATGTAAGGACAGGTTGCTCTAGGTCGAATTTTAACAAGTTTCATTTCTGCTAACAGATGTGTTCTCGTTCTCCAGGGCTTTCTTCTCTGCACCACATTTTCCAAAGGATGTGAGGGTGTGTGTGTGTGTGTGTGTGTGTGCGTGTGCGTGTGTATCTATAAAATGCTATTCTTTTACAATGCTGAGGATTCAATAAGCAAGGTCACTTTTAAAAGCAGTCCCTTTAGTATTGATAAAGCTGTCTCCTCTGGCTTGTTTCTCTCAAAATATTGGCTAATGGATGTCTACAGGTGATTTTTAAAATAGGAGCATTAGTCAGGGGTAAGAGCATCACAGCTTCCCTTACCTGTGCGAGAAGATGCCAGTCTGATGTGTGATGGATGGTTGCGTACAACATTAAGAGCACCCCTCTCTCTTTGTATGCAATGTCTTTGGCCATATGGGAAATGAAATCAATATGTGAGGTAATATGGTGAGTAGCATAGGACTATTAGAAAACTTGTTGACCCAATAGTTTTAAATGCCACAAAGCTATGCTAATAGTATAATTTTCTGGTCTTCAGAATAGCAACTGGGCGGCACGTATAACGGTGTGGTTTGAGGTTGGGTGGAAAGAAAGCTCCGCTAGTTCCCTCTTCAGAGGAGCCGTTGAGGGAGATTTGCTCCTAATGGGATGTTATTAGTTAAATTGTGTCCCCCTGCCTCAAAGTATACATTAAAATCCTAGCCGTCAGTATCTCAGAATGTGACCTTATTTGGAAATGAGTTCATTTCAGATACAAGTAGTCAGATCAGGATGGCTGGAGTAGGATGGGCCCCTAATCCCAGATAACTAGTGTCCTTATGTAAGACAAGAGACGGTGCTGCGATGGTACAGATGCCACAGGAAGAAAACGATGGAAAGAGACACAAGGAGAATTCATGTGAAGGAGGAGGCAGAGGTGGTAGAGGTGCATCGCCAGGACATGAAGTACCAAGGACTGTCAGCTGCCACCAGAAACTAAGAGGCCGGGAACAAATGGTCTCTCAGAACCTTTAGAAGCAAAGAACACTGCTGACAGTTTCTGTTGTTTTAAGCACCCCTGCCCCACCCCTTTTGTGGTACTTTGTTACAGAAGCCCTAGACATGGAGATTCTGAAATGGTGTGAAAGGAGAAATGGACCAAGATTTATTAAAATGACATTTAATTTATGACATCAATACAATCTTTTTGTGTGGATGAGCAGAGAGTCCAATGGAGACATTTGCCTTCAAAGAGCGAACACTACAACCTGTATTAAAAATCACAAGTATTGATTATTTTTCACTTTTATTTACATATATTAGCATTTTATATATATATGAGCCAAACAGGCACAGGGATTCCTATGCCATCTGCAAGTTCATTAAATAATGGACTATCTAGTCTTCCTAGACTGAGGGGAGAAATAAGTGATATAAAAAATAGCCCAAATTAACTTTGAATGCAGAGTCACCAAACCTTTTACAACCTGAAGCAGAATAAGTATAACACTAGCATTCCATTAACTACGAATGATAGATAATGAGAAATGTATTCCATTTGTCATAGGTACAGGTAATCTCACTTCTGCATCATCCAAAAGGATCAGCCAGCACTGTGGCCAGGGTGGGGAGAGCCCCCTCTAGCAGAACTTCTGGTGATTTTCTGACTGGTGCATACACGATGGGGGACATCTTTGAGGGAATGGGGAAAAGTGGAAACACGTTTGGAAATCAGAAGTTTGTTTCCACTGGAAAATATCCAAGAAACTGCAAAAGGAGAAAAATCTTTAATTTTGTCATTTGCTTGGTGTTTGACTTATAGAAATTGTTTGAATGAATAGATAAATTAGGTCTCTGATTTAATTAATCTTTTATTAAATGAGGCTGTATTTTTTGTTTTGTAATTTAGTTTTTCTAACATTGGTCTAAAGGATGCTGTTTATTGTGAATGATTATATAAAGTGGCAGAGCTTCTGTCTAGCCTCAAAATCAGCATTGGCTTTTTATTTTCATCACTTTGATGAAGGAAATCTCATAGTCCCCTGGGAATACGGTATTAAGATTTAAAAAAACATACTTCATAGATCTTATAGAAAATACAAGCATCCCATTTTAAAGGATCTTACATTCTGGATGTTAGAAAATATACTAGAATACAATTTTTAACTATAGATGGATGAGCAGACACTTTGGACATCACCCAGTTTATTCCTTTGACATTCAAGAAAAGTGAGCAGACTAGGGCTGGGAGAAGAATGTTCTAGAGATGTGAACAACCTGGGGCTGGAGGAGGAATGCGTGATTTCCCACAATGTGGGAGGTGAAGATTCAGAAATTTACTCATATGATTCTCAGTGATCCTTGATGCAAATTTCATGATTGTCAGTTTATAAATGTTTGAAATGAAATTCAGAGAAGTGATATATAAAGGACATGCAGAGCTTCCTGTTTCTCCATACTATAATTAAAAAATACATTTAAAAAAATTTGAACATAAAATGAAATGTCCAACAAAGCATTTTATTACTTTGCTTGCATCTATATGCCCTCTTAAAGATATTTAAATAGTTGTAAGCATAAGGACTTTTTTGTTTATATTTTACTGCATTTTCTTTTTATCTATATGCCATCATTTTTCAACCTATGCTCCTAAAATGAGATATTCAATGTATCTGAGATGCTCTTTTTATTTAAGTAATATTATATATAATATTTTATATGTAATTTTATATAATAAAAATGAGATATTGTCTGAGATGCTCTTTTGTTTCAGTAAATATTTTACACATATAATAGTATGTTTCTTTACATAATAGTATTTCTTTATGGTTGAAATTATCATGTCAAAAATATGGTCATGCTTCTGGTTCATACCAAAACCCTGAGTTCTAAATCCATCTTGCTAAATGAACTAAGAACTGTGAGGTTATCTTTGCTCTGAGAAATCACCCAGAAAACAGTCTAGGTTTTCACACTTAGCTTTATATAGAGAAGGGAGTGGAAGGCCCATAAAAGCAAGGGAAGAGGAAGAGAAGAATTCCTAGTCTACCTGGAGAGCCTGTTAGAGTCTCCTGTTTTATACCTACAAGCGCTGTCTCCAAATCTTTCCAAACGTACATTTCGGTTAGGGTGAGTTTTATCCATCAACATATTCAACAAGTTATTTACATCTCCCTGCTTTTCTCCCATTAATCTGTTGTGCTAGGTCCATCAACATTTCTTCTGGGAACGAGCAAAGTCCATTTTCATTTCTTATGGGTGAAGCTGGAACCTAGGTTAATTTGTATATGGCTCATTGCATATGTGAAAAGTCTGGTGGTTGGTCCAGCCACCGCCATGTTTTGACAATGAGCAGACTGGTAGAACTTGCACAGCCACAGTAGAAGCTGCGGTAGAAGCCACACTCAGCCCCGCCGATTGCACCGACTGGATCATTATGTTTTGATAAGAACAAAGTTTTCTTAATTGTGTTATTTATTATCTATATCAGTTTTTGTAACTTGCATTTCCTTAGTACATTTTTCTATGTATTTTGGTTTTTATATATTGAGCACTTCAGGTTTTGCTAACAACATAAAGTATGACATCTGTGCTATAGTTATTTTACATTACTTATTGCATAAGGTAATTCTTAAAATTATGAGATGGTCATTGTTTTTCTATATTTGTATCACAAATTGAGATATGATGTCATAGACAGCATTTGAGTGTAACTGCAAAATATCAAAATTCATTGTATACTCTACTCTAAACAACTTCCTTCTTCTTTCACCTTTGTAAATCAGCTATCTACTCTGGTTTAGAGAGTTCCAGTGATCCCTAAGAAATTTACACATACAGTTATCTGTGCCTTAATTATTGAAGACTACAAAAAAAAATCTAAGTTCTCTGAAATACATATTTTGTTAGTAATTTTAGATTATAACTTTGTTAACACTAACCCTATTTTATTTCACTAGAAGACATTTTTGAAGTTAACATTAAGTTGTTGTCTGAGGAGAAAGGCGCCCTGTGCTCTGACATGCGAACTAGCAGCAGTATGTGCAGCGCACATTTATAACTGACAGTGCCTATGGCTCACTTAGGTCTGATTCATTCGTCATGTCACCTTTGAAAGTGCTGGAAATAGTCGCAAAGGTGGAGTGCCATTTAAAATGTTCTTTCACACTTTCATAAGGTTATTGTATGTCCATCAATACAGATGACAAAGGAAATGTCATCTGAGTTGAATGAATAGATGTCAAAATGCTAAAAGTTGTATTGTCTCAGGTAAAGGGACAAATATGTAGCTTTGGGAGACGAAAACTTCTGATTCTCTATCTCATGTCGTTACACATGATGCGCACATTGTCCTTAGAGATTTTTGGGAAAGAGGATCATCAACCACCAATAACATGATATTTATATCCATGCCTTGAAGTTAGCCCACATTAGTCTTCTTCTGTTTCCAATCGATGGTCTCTGTCTTATTATAAATATCAGTTGCCTAGAAGTACAAAGCCACAATGGGCTCCCAGGATCAGTGTAGGTTCCAAAAAAAAAAAAAAAGCACATGATTACAAGAACATGAGAAATATGTCTGAATTCTATATATAATATTGCAACAGAGTTGGAAAAATGCAAATGGTGGGCTGGTTAAGAGTCATTCTTGTGTCAAACCAACTCCTGTAGAGCAAGAATGAAATGAAAAGGAAAAAAAACTATAAGTTATTTGATGTCAGAAAATCTAATGAACAATATATACTGTCCGGAAAAAGTCCAGCCACTGTTAATAAGACCAGAAGGGTTTGTGCGACAATTGCTGTAACTTGGCAGCCAAAGAGAGTGTACTGGAATGCACATGCATGAACAAAGACGACTTCACTGCCCTAGTCAGTGGGGGCTGTAGAAGCCACTGAGGGAGCGTATGTATTGCATGGCCCTTACATTCAAAATGACTGAGCAAGTAGAGCAACAAATCTGCATCAGATTTTGTGTGAAGCATGAACATTCTTCCACAGAAACTTTTTAGATGATTCAGAAGGCCACGGCTATGGGCAACTGGTGACTGGCAGCTTTGTCACGACAGCACACCTGCTCGTGCATGACATCTCTGCAGAGTTTTTTGATGAAATACTAAATCATCCAGGTGGCTCAGCCCCACTACAGCCCAGATTTGGTGCCCTGCAACTTCTGGCTTTTCCCAAAGCTAAAATCACCTTTGAAAGGGAAGAGATTTCAGACTATTGATGAGATTCAGGAAAATATGATGGGGGCAGCTGATGGTGATTGGGAGAACTGTGTGAGGTCCCAAGGTGCCTACTCTGAAGGCAACTGAAGTGTCATTGGCTGATGTACAATGTGTTTTGAATCTTGTATCTTCTTCAATAAATGTTCTATTTTTCAGATTACATGGCTCGATAGCTTCTGGATAGACCCCGTGTGCTGATTTATTCTGGTGGAAATAAGAACCAAACTACAAATTAAATCAACGAAAGTCACCTTCTAAACTGAATTTTATTGTACAGTTTTGGCTAGTGAGTTTTCTGCTTATGATATGAGTAATAAAGAGAAAAACTAAGATAAAGAGGCGCATGAAGGTAGAAATCTCCCTGCTTTTTATATCTCCTCACGCCCTGTCCTCCACAGCCCTGTATATTAAGCTAATCCAATTTGCCTGCAACATAATGAAGACCTGAGGAACACTAAACTGAAATGTTGGTGGAGTTATTTCTTTGGTAATCTCTCCAGAGACTGAAATGCACTGAAGAACTAATCAATTATTTACTAATTAATTATTTAAAGCATTGTGAAAAAAAATAGTTCTTGGAATTTTTTTTTCCCTCTTTTAATCAATGCATACAAACATGTCTGATAAACAACAGATATTACACTCATTTTTATTTCATTAATTTGAAGGTCTGAATACCAGATGTTTGACACTTTTGTTGTGATATCTTGACATCCCCATGTTTGTCTGACTCTGGGATAAACAGTCAATCAGAAGTCCCTTGAGAACTGGATACCATCAGCCATAGGTAAGTTTGTTTCACAAACTTTTTGATACATAGTGGTTTATGTTTCAGCCTGCTGATCTATTCACCTCAATGTGCTTGGCCATTTAAATACCAACTTCACACATGTTATAATAAACAGACAATATCCTCAATAGCTGAGTGATGGCAGAGATATTTAAATCGGCACAACAAGTACAGAAACATTAAAGCTATATTCATTAACTTTAAACCAGGGCAATGCTGATGTTTCAGCTTTTCATTTGGCTCTGTGCACGACAGCAAATCTTTGGTGGTTGAAATCAATATAGCAGGGAGAAAATAAGGAGTCTGGATGACTCACAAGAATAGTTGATGAGAAATTCAACTTCTTATTTTATGAAATGTTAGAATCTTTCAGGCTATGGGAGGACCAGGAAAAAGATTACTGACTTCTAAGGTGTAGCTCAGAATGACAATAGAGTCCAGACTGAGAAAGCTTGTTCTAGACCAAGCTTCTCATTTCATAGATACTGTATCTAAGGCTCGTTCACCCACATATAATATTTATTAAATGTCCACTGTTGTCCAACGGCCTGCACTGAGTATTCAGACTACAAAAGTGAGCCAAAACGGCTCAAATCCTGCCATCTAATAAAACCCGAAGTGTAATTATTCAACTACTTTTTTATTGAACAATAATAGGTTCCAAGGACATCTCTAAACATCAGGCATATTGAACTTAATAACTTGCTGAGAAGTGATATCTGAGCAAAAACCAAAAGAGAGTGAACCATGTAGATATGAGGGTGGGGTGCGGGTGAGTGAGGTAGGAGACATTCCAGGAAGAAGGAATGATGAGTGACTTCCAAGTGAGCTAACCTTCCTGGAGCAGAGTAACAGTAACAGAAGAGGAAGTATTTTCCAGAGATATACAGACGGAGGGATTGGAAGGGGAAGTGAGAATCTCACCGCTCATGGCTAAAACTTCGGTTTTCACTCATATATTGGTAGGTGTCATTGGTGGAGTGACAGACAGGACCCGTGGTAGGACAGATGTGCCCTGGCTACAGTGCTGAGACAGTCTGGGGCAGTAGGAATGAGGGCGAGAGGGGAAGAAGTGAGACCAGTCAGGTGACCGCCTCTATAACCCCGGGGCCCCTTGATAGTGACTTGGACTGCAGTGGCAGCTGGGAGACAATGAGACATGTCCATACATTTTGGTCATTTTGAAGACAGAGTTAAGAGAATTTGCAAGTGGATGGAATGTGAAGTCTGAGAGGACAGGGGCATGAATGACTCTGTGGGTTTGGTCCTGGGTTTCCATTTAATGAGATCATGAAGATTATTGGAGGATCAGGTTGAGCTGGGTATGGGAGGGTAATATCAGGAGCCTGGACTTAGGTTCTTTATTTACGTAGAAGAGACCAATATGACTTGAAAGTCACCCGAATAAAAGAAGTTGAGCGTGCAGACAGGCAGGCTTCGCACAGCAGGTATCTAAAGCTTCTGTCCTTCATCGTCCACCCTGTATCTCTGACTCATTTGATCCCAACGGTCTCTTTTGCATTCTTTTCAGAACAGACTAATTCTCACTTATATTTCTGATTGTGTCTTTTTGCATCTCTCAAAATTGAGTTTCGGCACCGTTTTCAAACAATATAATAACATGATTACTTCAAGTTTTTGTCACACAGCAAGGTTATAAATACTGATTAAGCCATGAATAAAATGCTTCAGTAGACCTGACAATGCATGTTCTTTAACAGGAGCCCTGGAGTTCAGTAATTTGGGGTAAAATAACCTGACAGCTAGAACACTGTATTTTTGAAAACATACAAGGAATTAAAATCTCTCTCCCTCAATATCAGAAAACATCTCTAATAGAAAAATTAATTATTTCACAGGTTTAGAAGGAATATAATATTATGCAGATAAGAAATTATACAAATTGAACACAAACAATTGCGTAGTCACATACTTCTTTGAAAAGAATTTACACCAAAAAGCTGGTGTTTACTCTTCATTCCCACCATGTCTGAGGTTATATATGAGCCTATATTACTTTTTTTGTCTTTTAATTGCTTTGCATTTTTGCATTTTTTTTGTCAGGGCTACAGGAGTGTGCAGAGAAAACTGTAGTTTAAGAAGGAATCCTTAAAATCTTTCAGTTTATCTCCATCCACAGGAAATGTATAAAATCAATATCTGTCTTGTGACTTGTATTTTGCTTAACAGTCCTCATGCTTTGTGTGATGTTCAGGGTTAATGGGTTTGTGCACAATTTGGACAACTTCCACTCTTGGCATTTGCAGTCCCTTTTGCTGGACCTGCCAAAAGCTACATTTCCCTCCATCATAGCTTCTTTCTCTCCTGTGCTAGTGGATATGATTGAACTTCCCAATTCATACTGTCAGAATGGACAGGGAGAGCAGGAGGAGAGGAATCAGCTTCACATGTTGAACTTACACCCTTAAAAGCTTACAAATTGTCCTCTGCGGCCTGTACAATTCCTGTGTACTGTCTTGCATGCTTTGTTGAATTACCAACTCACTCTGTTCTCTTCCTCAATCTCATGTTTCACAAGTATAAAGCTGACCCGTGTGTTAGAATCTTTAATGACAGATCATCCTGAAGAAATACAAAGAGAGCAGATGAGATTTCCCGGAGGTCTACTATGGGAAAATGTGCTTCAAAAGCAGCTCAGGGATGCACATTACATGACACAGTGAGGTTTTAAAAGCATCTTAGAAGCCACAACATTATGGCTTGACACTTCAGGTCAATATGAGATTTCTTCTGTATGCCTGGCCCTGCTGTGATGTTACAGAAAGCCTTGTTTGTATCCTGTGGCAAGGAAGGACAAATGGCAAAATTTGTACGGTAGTAAAGGTTCTGCAAAGTATAAACCTCCTTTAGTATTGAGATGGGAGAACTTCAAAGCTTTTCATCGTATTTTTTGTCTACTCTCATTTTAAGATAGTGGAACTCTGTCCTTGCAGGGTGGTTATTTATTATTAGGAAAAATTTTCAGTAACACATTGGGGCTGTAAAGCTACCTCCTCAGATCTTCTGGCTGATACATCTTCCTATTCAGCGTTCTATCTGTTACATCCTGGGTGTTGTGAGGAATCATCAATGAGGAGGAGAAGAGAGAGGGAGCTTCAGGGAGACATAAGCGGAGTGCGTGTTGGGAAATTATTATGCAAGAAATAGCGCGCGGGTTATAAAGAGGCAGCAAGTCTGCGGACAATCTTTACACGCAGTTGAGTGCCCATGTCACGCTTTGATAACAAATTAGAGGCTGAGATTTCCTCTGACAAGGCCAGATGTTTATATCACGTTCTGTTCAGTGCTCTGAGAGATCTAACAATGTGAGAGTAATGCAGTCAATGCCAGTGAGTGGAAATCAGGCCCCTTCACTAGGTATTAATCTCTATGCTTGTGCATCAAGATGAACCAGCAGACTCCTGCCTTACCAGTTCTTACAATAAAGCACAGTAATCGCAGGTCAGGGGGTGCTAAGAAAGTGAAAACAAAGCAATGAGATCAGTTTGGCCACCAAATACATTCAACCCCCCCCCCCCAAAAAAAAAGAACATCTGCAAGAGCAGTAAAATTTGTGTGTCAACATAACAGTTTTGGTTATGATGTTTCTTCACACTGTTAAGGCTAATGGATTTTTTTCTGGTCGTCACAACCAGGAGTGAAAAATGTCAAGTTGAAGTGAAATGAGTGCTGGGTGAGAGAGACAATTCATCCACAAACTCTAAAAATATATATATCTTTTTGACCACTATTTTATTATATTAGATGTGAATGTGAAGCAAAATAAATATCCCTGTTTCTCATACGTGAGATCTGCCCAACAGATTGAGGAGACAATTAGAATATGGTATGGGGGGTAAATGTGTTTATCATTCTTACCGTGATTAGGTTACATTTTCACTGAAGATGTCTTGCAGCCATTTGGAAAGTGGAACTTGGCCCTATTCTTGTGTACCATCTCTGCAGATATGCTCTACAGTGAAACTCTTCTTTAGAATTGAAACAGTTTCAATCCAGTCATGTCATAGACCATTCACATCCCCGGCAATGGGTTTGGCCACCCCAAAATAGAGGAAAGCAATATTTTGAGCCAAAATGTACTTATCTTCTAATCCACATGACATCTGGCATAAAATAGTCACACTATATATATGCAAATACATACACACACACACACACATATATATATATATATACATGTGTGTGTCTGTATGATTCATGGCATTTACAATGTTTGTAATATTGATATTCACTACGGGATGAAATTTATCTGTTGTCAGTGTGAACATCATAGAACTACTTCCTGTGTTTCCTTGAGACACCCCATAAAAAAAACAATGTCACTTAGGTAGATTGTTCCTAGTTTCAATTCATGGCACATTTAATCTTGCCAGTCAAATTAAAAATCTCAGTACTCACATCAAAAATTAGGTATAAGTATTGCTTTAAGCATTTATGACAGCTTAGATCAACTTATGCTTAAAATATTTTTAAAAATGTTTCACTGTCACCCAGGCTGGTGTGGCTGAGTTTGTTGGGATATCATCCAGCAACTGGAAAGCTGCAGGTCTGTTCCTGGTCAGGAGCCCAGATTCCGGGTTCCATCCACAGTCTGGGCACATGGCGGAGGCAGCCAACGGGTGCTTCTCTCTCACATGGTTGTTTCTCTCTCTCTAAAAGTAATGCAAACATGTCCTCAGGTGAAGATAAAAATAAAAAAAATTTTTAAATGTTTTACTATTTATTTGTTGCTATTGTTACAGAAAAATGGTGATTTATATTTTATTTGCTGGAACACACATTTTGAAGTTGGAGATAACCTCATCAGAAATGAAAGCCACAGTGAGCTCACAAATGTTAAGTGTCTTTTTTTGAAGCCCCATTCACAATTCCAGGCTAGAGCATGAGATTGTCACAGATCTGGCCTCTGGTGGATTGTTGGCTGTGTGAGGGGGATGTACTGCGGTTACTCCTGCTGTGATTTAGATTAAGCCACTGGCAGCTACAGTTCACAAATACTTATGATGGTTCTCATTCAAATTTACTTGAAAGAGTCCCTTTAACTTCAGACTGTGTGTTGGGTAATCGTAGCAGCCCATTTACTTGAAATGCCGGGAAAACCAAACTCTAATATAAACTTTACCAAAACTGCACACATGCAAAATAAGACTATTTGGCTGCTGACATTTTGGTAAACACCTGTTCTTGACTTAAGTGATGTTTGGTTTAGTAAGAATCATTGTATATAAAGCAGGGAAGTCTAAATATTTATATTATTACTCATCTTATGAAAATGAATTTAGTTCTATGTTTCGTAAAAAAAAAAAAAAGAAAAAAAGAAAAGTCTGCGACTAGTTGAATTATTTCTCCTAGTTCAATATTGTTCAAATTATAAAAAGTTACAAATTAAAATTTTTTTCCTAGAAACTCCAAATCAGAACACTTAGGAAGTCTTTACTTAACAAGATTCAATTATGTATATTCTTCTTTGGCAATTATACAGATCACTACGTACTGGTAACAAAAATGCAATTTGTACTTTTCAGGGGGTTCATCAAGGGTTTTCCCTTCTAAGCTCTGATGTCAGATGCCACATGCTTTTTGACATTTCCTCCCCTCCTGTTTCAGCACCCCTGGCTTTGTGAACAGCCTGCACATCCAATGCCCGCAACGCACCCACGCTCTGCCTGTGATTGGCTGTTTTCTCTTTGTCTCGAAAATGGAGCCCGTACGGAGCTTCATCAACATCAGCCATGTTGCCATTGTGACCGACAGGGTACTGAAGCCCTCCGTAGGACAAAGCCTCTGTCTTTTTGCCATTGGAGTGGATAGTAAACAGCTGTTCTGTGGAGAACTCTGTAGTGTTGACCCCCACATTTTAATTTATGTTTCCTGGACCTCACAAACACATTACAGATAGAGATCTTTTATTTTCCAGGTTATAGTGTGAGTGGATAGGGGATAGATTGAATGAAAAAAAAAAAACAGTCGTAGGTTCTATACTTTGTTCTCCCATAGATTACGTGCTGAGGAGCCTGGGGAGTGTGTGAGACTTCTCTGCCCAACTGTATGTGAATTTCCAAGCTTAGCAATGGCGTGAGTAAGTATACCTGCCCGGTGGGGAAGCAGGAAACGGATAGGGATAGCATGATCTTATAGCAGAGAAAGCAGATGATTTAAAACAACATTGTAGGTTAGGACAAAGAGTTTTGACATTCTTTTTAGTGTAATTAAAAAGTATTGAATTGTTTTAAGTAGAGAAATGATTGAATATATTTTATAGTTTTAAAGCTGTCTTGGTAGCTGTGTGAAAACTAGATTGCATAACATTTAGAGGAAATATAAGAGGTCCAGTGACAAAGCTGTCATTCTTCATGAAGGGGACGATATATGATTGCTCTAGCATAATGACGGAGATAGAGAAAAATAACTGAAATTGGGATACAGTGTGGAGGCATGTCAATAGGAACTGCATGGATGGTATGCAATGAATGAAGAGAAAAGGATGTAACAGATGAAATGCTCAGTCTTTCTGATTCCAGCTTTTTCAAGGCCGCATTGTTCCCGTGGTCTTCAGGTTAATAGCTCCTGCATTAGACATGCTAATCATTACAGGAATTTGGTTCGGGGTTTCAGGGTTTTTTTTAAGTATAGTTTATTGATTATGTTGTTACACTTGTCCCAATTTTTTCCCCTTTGCTCCCCTCTGCCAGGTACCCATCTTCCCTTCAGCAATCCCCCCCTTAGTTCACAACCATGGGTTGTTTATATAGGTTCTTTGACTTCATTTCCTATATTATTCTTAACTTCTCCCTGTCTATTTTGTACCTACCAATCTATGCTTCTTAATCTCTGCACCTTTCCCCCATTATCCCCCTTCCCCCTGCCAGCTGTTATCTCTCCAAATGATCTCCATACCTATGATTCTGTTTCTGTTCTGGTTGTCTACTTAGTTTGTTTTTGTTTGTTAGATTCAGTTGTTGATAGTTGTGCATTTCTTGTCATTTTAATGTTCATAGTTTTGATCTTCTTTTTCTTAAATAAGTTCCTTTAACATTTTATGTAATAAGGTGATGATGAAATCCTTCAGCTTTACCTTGTCTGGGAAGCACTTGATCTGCCCTTCCATTCTAAATGATAGCTTTGCTGGACCCAGGGGCTTCAGTTTTTACCAAAACAGTCCCTTGCATTTTTCCTTCCTTTGATATATCAGAAGCCTAAACTCTGTACTTTATTGAATTGGCTTTGAGAAATTAGTAGGGTCCAAATTTCTTAAATGGTACCTTCTTGGTCAGTCAAACCGACATGCACTCTAATCTTTTGAGTTTTGGCATTTAGGAGTGTTGGACACACAAACTTTGAACCAGTAACAAGGACTCAGTGACAGTCTATTCTGCTCTCAGAGCGTCACATCTAAGATAAAAAGGATCATTAGGACTTAAAGTAGTCCTTTCTATTCTGTTTACATCTCCAGGTAGAGTAAATGCTTGTCAAAATCTCTGTGTTTATGATACTTGGTTTTTAAAGAAAGTGGTGTCAATTATAAAGCACCAAGTCATAAACAAGTTTGTAAATTCTTTTTCCAAAATATAACATGTAATGTTTTCTTTATATTGCCATAATGTTTCCTTTTGCAGTTTTTCTTTTTAAAAATATTTTTAAAATATATCGTGCCTCCTTGAAAGTTAATTCTATCTCCATTTTTTTTAACTTTCTCCCCTTCTGCTGTTTCTTTCTTAAACTTTCTTTTCCACATTTTCTTACTTGAAGATCTAGCCTGGCGGTACATCAACCTTTATTGTTCATTCCCTTCATTATCTCATTTCTATCCTGATCCTCTTCCACCTGCCACAAAGTTTGCCTTTTGTCCTTTTCATCTTGTTTTCACCTTCTTACTAGATTGGGAAATACGTCTTTCAATTAAATACTCTGCTAACATAATAGGTTTTGAATTTAGCCCAATTTAAGAGAAGTGGGGCAAGGAAATCCACCTAATTATCTCTCTTCTAGAGGAAATGGGAGTTTGCAAGTTTTCAGAGAAAAGTTGGTTTGCTTCCTAATTTTGCAAGGTGGCCCAGTCAATTTCTAGCCAGATGAGTTACAGAGCAGTAGTTTAGGGGGAGAAAGGATGGCAAACTGCACAGTGCCATATTCCTGTCCATTTTTACTGTGTTCCTTTCTCTCCTGTTTCTACACTACCACGTGTACTAAACTTAAGTGTGAATGCTAAAATCACGTAACAATGATTGCTTATCCCGCCTATGCTCTTCTTTCCCTCCAGTTATTTTAGTGGGCTACTTCTGCCTATATTATAGATAGGCCATTTATTCTTCAAGTTCTTTGGTTATTATAAATTTAGAAAAGAGAAAATTAATTAAGAAAGTCAGTAGGGGAAGAATTGCTTTAAACACATGCACACACACAGCATATCATACATAACATTGTATAAAATCCATCTTTTTCTAATATAAAACAACTTCCTAAAATATATTTCTTTATTCACTAATATTTAATTGAATCCCAGCTATGGATGGAGCTGTACTGGGTGCTAGTGATTCAAAGATGAAGAAGGCAGTTTGTATTGGTTCTTAGAGTGGAGTGAAGATTTTTAAAAAGCTAGTTGTTACTCCCATTATGCCCTTTGCAGTTTGGGTGGTGTGAAGACACATTCAGGCCATTGAATCTCTCTTTGTGGGTTTCTAAATATACTCCCAAGTCCAGAACTGAATGTGCAGATTTTCTTCCAGCACTATCAAAGAGAACAGGCAAGTCTTAATATCTAAGAAGATCCTAGATATTCATTATTCTTTGAAGTTTAGCTCACTGAGCACTTTCAACAATGAAGTACTTTCACTTGTCTTTTGCCAGCCGAACCAGATAAAAATTTTCCTGCACACTTAATGCAATACTGAAAGGGAATTGTAATACAAATAACCACAAGTGTAATTTTTTCCATTTCTTATAAATATTGTCATCAAGGATTATGAAGTATATTGCCTAAAAACTTATCTCCCTTCCTTCATATAACTCAGTTTTGGAAGATAACAGGGTCCATACTAACACTGGATGTTTTTCTAACATTGAGGACACTAATAATCAATTATTTTCAAGACAGTAACAACCAAAAAGGCATGGAAAACATTTTCTAGTTTTCTAGTGTTTAATCACTTTTTTAAATGGAGACCTTCCATTAGCTTTAATTAAACATTTAATAGAGATTACAGCTAGGAAATATATTTTTCCATGGAATTTAAATTACTTTCCCCAAAGAAAACTGTGTGGGCGTCTAACAGGGTGGGTCGGCTCCTCTAGAGAATTCTGTCCATCTCCTTGTTTTTCAGAGTAATTACTGACCTGTTACGAACACTCCAGGGAAAATCTTTCTGGTGATTTACATTCCGGGTCACTCTCTCCTATGTGTGTGACTACACCAAATACAGGATTTACTCTTTGTTCAGCTTGTGTGGGAACAGATGTTTCAGCTCCTAATTCTTTGCCTCGTTTGGAGCATTAAAAAATGAGAAGCTAGTTCCTTCACAGGCGTGGGCTGTCCCCTCTGCCACAGAGCTTTTTACATACCTTAGAGAGATGTAAATTGAGAGCCTCACCTTCTGACCTAGGTTTTTTGTACAGGTTCTTTAAGTTTTTCCCAGCTAGAACTATTCTCATATATTCCAGCTTCTGTCAATTTATTAAATGCTGCTTTAGATTTTTTTATGGCAACATTTGTCTCCGATGACAGTTACAGTAAAGTTCATCACTGAACCTTATAATTTTTAGTGCTGTATATAATTTATGGTTCCATTTTAAAATCAAATCCACCATAATAAATGGTGTTAAGACTTTGCAGATACATCATGTAGTTAGCTTTCTCTTGCAGCATCATTTATAAAGACAGGATATGACTTTATGCCTGAGGAATATATTTTACTTAGAGCACAACAATGCATTGATGGATTTGTTGTAAATTATCTCAAAAGAAGAGTATCTCAGAAGAATAGTAACGCATTATAATGACCTACATTCATATACAATGGCACAAGAATCATTTTGGAAACATAACAGATATTCAGGAAAAATAATTGAAAAAATTTTTTTCCTGCTTAACCTGAATGGTATAATTAGTTGCTATGTGAAAAGTCTTTCATATTCTGGGTTTAATTTACCTTTTGTGTCTAAGCTCAAATTCAGAAACAGAGTTTTTTCTTATGCATATTTACCACAGTTCTACTAAGGGACTCATTATTTCACCTTTATAGAACTATAATATTTTCATGACTATTCAACTATTCTTCATTATTACCCCACATCCAAATCCATCCTTTAAATTATTGTTAAAATCAGCCATATAAGGTAAAAATAAAATTTTGAATCCTCAGTGCTTCTTCAAGTATTCCAGTGCCTTTTTCCACTGCTTGCAAGGTAAGGTTCATGCAGGTTTGGCAAGACAAATCAGTCTTTTAAAATTGACATCACTTTTCTCTTCCAAATCAGAATTTCCCATGGTATGGATTTTAATAATTCAACAATATTATTTTGTGTCTTACCTATTATTTTATGTATCTCATTTTTAAATAAATACTTATTGTACATTAACTTTGTTAAAATTACTGTGCTCTGTGTTGAGTGAGCAAAATTGAACTTGGTCCTTGAAATTGTGATTTTTACAATCTGGTGGGGAGAAAGATATTAATCAAATAATCATACAAGTAAATATGCAATGGCAAACTGTGACAAGTGACATAAAAGAGAAGCAATATTTTTACCTGTCATGATAGAATTTAATCAAGTCAGAAAAATCAACAAAACCTTTTTTGAGAATGTCTGAGCAAAGATCTGAAAGATATAGGTGGTTTCTTTGTGAGAAGAGAAAGGGAAAAACATTATAAACAGAAAGAACATCTACTTTCTTCCAGGATTTCCCTGATTTGCTTTTCCTTCATCCACTTCTCCACTTACACCTGGTTCTAAATTGACATCCCTAGAAAACTCCTCTTACTCATTCCTTATCAAATAAGTAAGTGTCCTTCTGTTCCTCCCCAAATAGCACATTGTCCACATTATACTATTACTTTTTTTACTAAGGGGAGGGTGAAGGAGGGAGGAAAAGAGAGACAGAACTAATACTGCTGCTCAGATAGGCACTTTAGTTTTCTATTAAAAATCTATTCTTTAATGTCAAGTTTTTAAAAATTAACTTTTTTTGTAAAGTCATTCTAGATCTTCTAGGTCAGGTATGTTGCCTTTCTGATGAAATTCCAAGTATTTAGACTTATTTTTATGAATTTACTTCATTCTGTTTTGTGTCTTTTTTCTTTTTCTTTCTTTTTCTTTCTTTCTTTCTTTCTTTCTTTCTTTCTTTCTTTCTTTCTTTCTTTCTTTCTTTCTTTCTTTCTTTCTTTCTTTCTTTCTCTCTCTCTCTCTCTCTCTCTCTCTCTCTCTCTCTCTCTCTCTCTCTCTCTCTCTCGTTCTTTCTTTCTTTCTTTCTTCTTCTGCATCTACTCAACTTTAAGTTATTTCAAAATCCTTAAGGACAGGTTCCAGGTTTACCCTTAATTTAATTTAACTCTTTATATATCCTAATTAAATTTATAAGATAAAATAAAAATAAAGTCATTTCTTTTTTTCCCACTAATGATTTATTTATACTTTAGTCTGCTTTACATCAAGACCTGTATCTCTTTATTGATCTCTAAAATTCTTACCTGTCTCTTTGAATTGAAACTATAAACACAAAGTGTTGAGTCCCAGGAAAAAGTTCTTGCACGTGTATTTAAACCAGGGTTTTTTAACCTCAGCACTAATGACTTCATTGTGGACCCGATGCTTTTTATGTTTGAGAGAACTGTCTCATGCACTGCAGGGAGCTCAGCAGCATCCCTTGCCTCTACCTGCAATACGGCAGTAGTCCCTTCTCCTCTCCCCACGCAATTGTTATAACCAAAATATGTGTAGACTTATTTGATGAATGTCCCCTGGCTTAGAACCTCCCCTTTTAACTATCAAAGAGTCCTGGTTTCCCTGGATACAAAATAATAATGCTAAGGATTTTCATGAAAGTTTTGTGTTCATAGAATGCTTGCAAGTCTGACACACAGGAGATGCTAATGTTTGTTATTATAATGATTATAATTCAGTTTATGTCCTATATCTCTCCCAGTGAGATTGTTACCACACTGTTATTTAAGGCCAAATAATCGCATTGTCTCAATTTAAGAAATTATTTTTAAAGGCTTGTAATTTTTATTGTTGTTGGCGGGAGCTGTGGGAGTGGGGAATAGCAAATTAACAACCTCAAATTTTATTTTTGTGAAATTATGATTTCAACTATTTTCCAAAAATGTATGACCTTGCACTTCCCCCTATTACCTCTCATTTTCCTACCCACACACAATGATAGTGAGATTTTGAAATTAATCTTAGTTAAGTTGATAACTTAGCATGTGGGAGAACTTAGAACCATTGGCGAGACATATTCCTATTCTCCTCCTTATAAGTCAGTTATAAAAACATTAAATAAGCATCCATCGAAGTATTAATTGACATTCTTAAACAATTTGTAGCACAGGAATTTGTGTGATACTGCTGAAATCAATAATAGATTCCCTCTGACTCCTTTGTATATAACTTCTCAAGGTACTACTGTAAGTATCTACTTATAAGGCAAACATTTTGCCTGCAATATATTTCATTAAATAAGTATTTTGCAATTTAAGAATGAAGTAATTCCATAATTTTAAACCAATGCACCCAATTTTGTTCTACAACATTTACTTAAAACTGCATAATAACTGCTTGGTAAGCTATGTACCTTTTCTATCTTCCTGAAACATGTATATTGTTTCTCAGTTGTTTTAGTGAAATATTTATATGATTTACTTTAGATCTTTAATATCTTTCTTCATAAAATCAGCATAAAATTAGTGGTACAGTTTTTCTATTCTTTTGAAACCCAGTAATTAATGTTTGTGACATTTATATTGCTCTTGTTTAAATAAAATATATAGGAAACTTAAAACATGTGCCTCAAGTTGGTGGCAAATATAATTTAATAAATGCAGATAGATATTAGAATATGTTCCACCAATCACTAATTATAGAATAATTTTAAATGTATGCAAATAAGGGTTTTTACTTTTATCCCAGAAATTTAACACTTTTAATTTGTATGCTAATAGTTCGCTTTCTTTCATATATAATTAAACATTTTCAAGTTTATATATATATTCTAATATGATTCTAGACTGTGTAAGGTAAAATATTAATCAAGGTTAAGAAAAATTCAAGTTAAGTTATACTAAAGATAAAAAGAAATAGAGACAAAAGCATAGAATTCTTCAGGGAGGGGGGGGAATATTCCAGCTCATTCGGATTCTGTTTACTTATTAGCAAATGAAACAACAAAGAGTGTAAAAAAATATTTAAAATGGTTACAGAAGTACTTGAAGTTTTACTTAGATACTGTCTTAGTATTTTGATTTATAGTTCAATGATAGTTGTAATCCATCATGAAATCATATAATTTTGGAGATGCAACAGACCTATACATTTTCTAATTTAAGTCTGTTCTTTCCTTAGGAGCTTTTTAAAGAACAAAGAACTTCACTCTCTCTGAAGATGTAGACTGTATCTCTTTGTTTGTTCAACATATCTTCCATAGGCTCCAAGTTTCTTTTATAAATTCTACCACTGGCCTTAGTTGCTTTTCTCTGGCTTAATATAAATCTGTTCATTTAATGTTGAAAACAAACATCGGAATAGACATCCCAAATTTCTTCAGTTGCTTTAGGTACATCAATTTCAATAATTCAGCCAGATAATTTTTTATGAGTACTCTCATTTGCTATTATTCTCCTTTTTTTCCTCCAAAAGGGCCATACCTTAAATTGATCATAAAATTTCAGATATGGTCAAACATTGGAGACATTGCTGCCTTAACTGTAAACATTGTAGCTGTATTTATGAAGCCATTCTGAGATTTTATTAACATGAGGAAAAATTAATTCAAATCAAATTAACTAATTTGATAATAATAATAGCAATTCTAATCTACACTAAATATGCACGCAGTGTGTAAGTTAAAAGATGAATAAGGCATGACTCTTGCTTTCAAGTATTCAGTAGGATTAACAAATTAAATGAAAGCTAATCAGAGGGAGGAGGAGAATGATTCTTCTTCGAAATTGGAGCAAGAATAAGGATTTGTCAGGAAGAAGAATAAGTGAAAGCTATTTTACATTATGGAAATAAAGCATATAGAAAAAAAGAACACCATACATGATTCATTTATTCTGTGGAACTGTAAGTAGTTGTCTCTCTTCGGGTAATAGGCTATTAGGGACTGTAAGAATAGGAAATTAATGAAAAAAAATGCATTTATAAGGGGTGTACGTTTAGGGATCATTCCATTGACAGTGTTAGAAAATGCAATCCAGGCTATAGATAGCTTTAAAAAAAAGAAAGAGAAAAGAAAAATTATTGGTGGTTGGTGAATTCACTTAGTTTGAGGTGCACTTTATCAAGGGGTCTCATATATCTAAGATCTGATTTCTCTGCTTCTCAGTTCTATTCTCCTTTATGTTACTAGAACCTACTTGATAGCATGATGGCTCATAGCCCAGCCTTACGTCTTTTCAGCAAGTGCAATATGAAAGAAATTCTCTGTGATTCTCAAATTTGAACAGAAGTCTGGGCACTGACTTTCACTGGCCCACTCTGGGTTAAGGTCCCCTTTCTGGACCAAAATCACAATATTTGTGGAACAGAATGCACTGCTTTGTCCTAGTCCGTATCACATATCCATATCCACACACAGAGAAGGGATGTGACAGTATCAACCTCACCTAGAACATAGAAGTTGAAGGTTGTGATAAGTTTATCCACTTCACCCCCAACCTGAACATCAAGTTTCAGATGGCAGAAGAAAGAAGAATGACTATTGGTGCAAGGAGAGAAAAATGTGTATTGTGAGATAAAAATTTTCTAGAGTTATGCCAAAATAACCTCTGTTGCATGAGTAACCATTCAGTAATCATATAGTAGGCATTACCTTTATATATAACCTTCACAAGTTCTATGTAAAGCTGTAATTTCATCTTTATTTTATACTTGAGGAGAACTAAATCTGTCCAAGTGTATAAGAGGAGAGGTGAAATTTGATCCAGACAACTTTTAGACTAAAACGGGTACCTTTTCTATACATTACAATGTTTTTATAAAATGATTATAGTTGCATTTATTTAAAGCAATATTTAGCTCTACTTTCAAAGGAATGATCTAGATCAATGCTTATCAACCTTGGCTGCATGTTGGAATCACCTAGAAGTTATAAAAAAAATACTGAGTTCTGGTTCCTACCTTTAGAGATAGTGATTCAAATTGGTATTTGGTGAAGCCCATAAATTAGGATTTCTCAATCTGTTCATGTGAGCCGAATGTGCCACCAAATTAAAGAACCATTGGTAAAATGAACCAAAGGAAGAAGTCTGGCATAGGAATCTCACCGTACTTTTCATCTTGGGTTTATGAGATTCTGCATTAATTGTAAAAATTAAAGTCATGATATGGAGGTCAGACAGGGGCCATATCTACTTCTATGATCCTGCTTAATCTTACAAATAGTTCTTTTACATCATTACCATCATTAAAATCTATCCTTGTTTCTTTGCATGGTTATTTTGTAGTAAAGTTGAACTACATGGAGAAGGCACCTCATTGCCATACAGTGATTTCTTTCTGAGCCTTAGAATAGTCCCCTCTCTCCTCCAAAAATGTGACGATTGACTGGGACAAATGTGAGAAGGAAGAGGAAACAGAGACAATGGCTCCTTTCTTTCCTTCATGCTTTCCCCAGCTGTTTTCCAGGCTCCTCCCTCCTGCGTTCATGTCCCTGAAAGGAGAGAGCAGAGATCTGTCTTCTCAGAATTCCCATTCACTCTTTAGTACTGTTTTACCTCTTCTACACACAGTTTCTAGCTCCTTTGTAGAAGCTGATGCTGAGAGAATAGAGATAATTATCTCCTAAAAACTGAAGTGGTGTGACATTCTATTTCTCATCTATATTAAAAGGCAGAGGAATGTAGACAGATATAGTAATGTGGGATCTAGTTGGTAAGGAGCTTAGCAATGAAATAGTCAGACTGGGAGATGAGTACACATTTTTTATCGTGGGTAGTGTAATATATAAAACTCCTTGAATAAGTGCCTAAAAGCCACTTAAATTGTTGAAAAGAAAAAAAATAGTCAGAGTTTGGTTAAAAATGAGCCCATTTTATTCTCAGAGCAGTGTCATCTGTCACTAAGATGGAGTTTCAGGATATGTTCTTTAAATGTATTAAAATGTATGATACTATATGGTATATTAAATGGTATTCATGTCTCATATAAATTCTCATAATAAACTACAATAAATGCTAAAATTTAATGTATTTCCTCTTTTCTCTGTAGAGGCTACTTTCACAATGAATTCATTCAAACCTCTTTCTAAGGTGTATAGACCCTCTTGAAATATTTAGGAGAAGGTGTCACTTCTTTTTGAATCTGATAAAAGTAAGACTTTTCTTTAGTCTTTTAAGCATGTAAGAAGCAATAACACTGACATCATTCTCTCCCTCAGTAGAGTGTTTTTAAATTATCAGAATAAAAAATGCTTTCTTTTCTAACCTAACTTAGTCTGCTGACCCTGAAAACAATGTCAATCGCATGCAGTATGTTAATATCATAAAATAATTTTCAGGGACTGAAGTTATTTTTGTTCTCCAAATCAAAGACTGTGTAGCCAAATTTACTAAGAAATGCCTTCAACTCTTTAAGCATCACATACCCATTGAAAATATTTCAAGAAAAAAAAATTGAAATGCATGTTTTAAAGTATGAGGCAGAGACTGCCAAGTCCTTTAAAGGATTTCCCCGTATGACTATTATGATTTGAGGTTCTTAACATGACTAGAATCTGAGCCAGACACCAAAGACCCAGGGAAAAGCTTGAAGCCTATCCTATGTGAGGGAGTTTACATGTTATTTCATGAACATCTTTTTAAGCAGAAGGGTGATACTAAGTTATTTATAACTTAGATCATTCTATTATCTTGGTGGACAGTAACTTGGAGAGAAACTCATAGAAAAATGAAAATTTCTTTTAAAGTATCTTGAACCTCCCAAGGACACTGACCTCTCAAAATAGGTTTACTGTATTTGTTACCTTGTATGATTGTTTATATTATTAAATGTTTCTATGGAAAGCATTCTCAAGTATTCTCAGCACTCAATATTCAACCTAAACATTATGGAGTCTCTGAATGGGGAAGTGGGGTATAGTGGAAATATATATCAAAATTATTTTAAATACTTAAAACTTATTAAAATGCATTTTATATATTTAAAGTTATTTTCCAAAATTGGGACTTATAAAGCTGTATCCATCCTTGAACACAGGTTGCTTGTAGGTTGTCTCCAGGAATCAGATACAAATAAGGTACACTTTATTAGATAAGAGGAATAACTCCAGTGTAGCTACTCCCAATAACTACACTGTCAAGTTTGGGGGCTATCATATGACAAGGACAAACCCATTTCAAGCTATTGGATCTGGAAAGAGAAGTGCCAGCCATAGCATAAAATTATTGTAAAAGGACCCGTGCATGAAGTCATTGTAAAGGGAACTCATAGAGGAGATGACCTAGAAGTTGTAAATTAATCAACTCATTCATCACAGATGTTGTCCCTAATATGTGTCTGGCTATGAGCTGGTTGCAGAGTATACAGAAAAAACAGACAAAGAAATAATGATCACGGACCTTAGATCAAGAAGAGAAGCTCACAATCTTTTCTCCTAAAATAATAATTAACCTCAAGTTCAAGAGACATTGTACACCCAGATAAAGTAAATACTTCTCCTTCTATAAAGAACAAGGTTCTGGAAACCTTTTATTTTAATTGAATACATCCAATAGAGAACTATTTCTAGCTACAGGTGATGAATAGGGCATACAGTATACCTTTCTTCTTTGGACTCATATATAACAAGAAGTGATTTTTTTAAAATGCCTAACACTACAAAGACAGAGAAGAAGTACATGGATATATTGTCAAAGAATGATTTTACCAGACAGGGTTAAACAGGTAAGGACGACTTTATTCAAGGTTATTATAATAGGGGAGACAGTTTGAACTCAAGTCCTTTGGAACAAAAGTTGGAAGCGTTTTTAAGCCCTGAGGTTAGCTAGTGGACAAGTACTGTAGAATGTTAATGTGGAAGTTGATCAATCTGATTAGACCATCTGGGTTTGCTAATTGACACTTATTGAAGTTAAGCTTCTACTTCCCGTAGCGGCTGAAAGATAGGGACTCTATCTCGTATGAATAAATTTCAAAGGAATGGCTCCCAGGTCCTTGATGAAAATGTTCCTAGTTTGTAAAATTGGTGAGAGGCTGGGAGAAGATTTACATCACAAAGGAGCAGAGAAAGAATTTATAACTGCAAGTTTTCTAAGTAAATGTTCTAAGAAAGAAAAGGTCAGGGGCTTATAGTCAGGAAGAGACCCATCTCAAGGTTAATTAAGCTGAGGGGAAAGTTAAGGCCATATTTATTAATGTGTGAGAGAGTGTGTGTGTGTGTGTGTGTGTGTGTGTGTGTGTGTGTGTGTGTGTGTTTGATACCAAAATGAAGCGAGAACAATGTAAGAGAGGATACTATAAACCAATCTTATGACTAAAAATGGATATGCAAATCCTAGATCACTAATTAACAAACCAAGTCTAGCATTATATAATAAAGAAGAAAAGTAAGGCAAAATGAATTCAATAGCTGCTTTGAAATGAAACTGTTTTATTACATAAAAAAGTAAATTGACATATCTGGCTCTCAGTTTTTCTCTGTAAAACATGTTAGGTTTGTCTTCCTTACACATGTTTTCAGGGCTTTAATAATGTATTCTATACATAATGTCGAGCACAGTGCTTGGTCAAATTAAAAAAACAACAACTCAGTAAATAGTTGTTAATGTTAATTAGAATATAACTTCTCCAAGGAGATATGGAGACAGAAAAAATAAACTGCACAGAGTTATGAGAGAATATATTATATTTGGGGACTCATAAATATATTAATAAACTATAGAATAAGCTAAAAACAAGTGTGTGGTCAACAAAATAGATATTAAAAAAATAAGAGAACCCAACCAATGAAGGGTAGAATATTCTGAACTTTGGAGATTGTATATTTGTCATGTAGATGTTAGAAATTCGGTGAGGAATTTAAGCAAGAGCATGGCATGATGAGGTTCAAATTTTGAAAATAAGTCTCTGTCAATAGCTTAAAGGGTGTGAGTAACAAAAGTGGAGACTACAACAGTGCACTGGACATAGTAGCTATCAATAAAATCTGTTTAAGGGCTGAATGAATGCGGCCAGAATGTGGCAATAACCTATTCATCAAAAAATTGTTGGTAGCGTCATAGGTACCAGAATTATTAAAAGATATTAAGAATAGCATCAGGAATGAGTTCCTGACTCTTGTCCTTAAGACATTTCCACTTGTGGCTATCTATAAAGGGTTATGGTAAAAGTATGGGACAAGCTCTCCTCCATTTATATCAATAAAAGCTAGAGTGACAGAGAGAAGTAGAAGAAATGTTATGGCAAACATTCAAAAGTATATTGTCCACATGTTTACTTGCCTAATCCATATTCCATTTTTAGCCAATTCTTTTTTCCCTTTTTTCCCTTTGGGAACAAGTAAACAAATAGACAAAAACATTTGTTTGAGGGAAGAAGGAGGAAATTGAGAGTCCCGTGTAATATTTAAGAATGAAATTTTAACTGTTAAGAAAAGTTGCGGGATGTGAATTAGTGCAATTAAAAAAAAGCTGTGACAAGAGTCGGAGAGCACGTCAGCTACTTACTGAAAGCAGTTAGCAACAGGGAGGAAGGGTTGTGAAGACAGAGATAACCAGATGCAGACATCTGGTTAATGTCCGTGAGCAGTTTCATGGCTCTTCTCTTGCACAAACTAGCCATCCAGTAGCTGCCTCTATCCTCTCTTAACGTGTTGGTCTCTGCAGTGTGGTCATTCTAAGAAGGGGAAATCCAGCAAGACAACTGGAGAGAGTACTGAATTCTAGGCTTTAGAAATAATCGAAGAAGCACAGCATGGGAACTGTATCAGCCAATGTCCCCACAAAGAACACAGGGTGTACTCAAATAAGGATAAGCAAAGGGGAGTTGTATAAAGACAAAAGTTAAAAAGGTAAGGGCATAATCCTAGGAAACTAGAGGGATTGTTCAGGCCTCTATTCTTAATCTAGAGCTGTTCTCGCCCTTACATCCAAACAACAGCAACAACAACAAAAATAAAAAACCCCACAACTTAGAATGTACAGAAGAACTTGGAAAGAGAGAGTCATGTAGAGCAGAATTTCTCAAACCATCTGTAGTAGGACTGCCAGAGAAAATACATACAGCATTTGGGAAAGATTATGCTAAAAATTTATTTATTATTTTTATGAAATTCAAAATTAACTGGTATAGTCCCTAATTTTAATTGCCAAATCTGGAAACTTGCTCTGTGGGGAAGAACCAGATTTTATGTATATTTGTTTGTTTACTTTCTAATACTTTGCAAACAGATACTTTAAAAAATACTCTAAAAATAAAATACTAGTAGTGAAATAACACAAAAACGACATATAAGTTCTACCTTTTAAAATTGAAACCCAAGAGACCTAAAATTTAAAGAACAAATGAACAGGTCTCTTCAGTTAGCATGTTGATAGAATAAAGTAAAATCATCAGTACCTATTGTGTACGTTTATATCTGAACTTGCAACAAAAGTATATCTTCAAATGAATCTCCAAGTTCCTGAAGATAATTTATGTGACTTCATGTTGGATTAGTATTTAGTGATTGCAAGAGCTGAAATTTGAGATCAAGGTACTAATTTCCAGAGAGATAACACAGGCACACAAAGATACAGGAATACACTCATAGATACTGTTTGATTAGCTTTTTTTTCTGGATACATGTAGAGATAATATCAGATGACTCTGAATAAAAAGTATAAGTTACATTAATCAGTGAAATAGCTCTACTTCAGTGATTCAGATTGGTTACTTAAATAAAATTGTACACTCACTTGTGTATCACTTTCAACCTCAGTGTTTTGTTTTTTTACTAAAAGATACATGAAAATATGTTTTATTGCATTTGATTGCATTTGGCTGTGAGCTTTTCTGTTTGATGTCTTTTTTCACTTGCTAAATCACATTCAGTTTGGTGTACTGTTTGCTGAAAATTTCACTCTGCTTACTATTTGAGTTCAAATGGTGATAACATCCTAATAACCTGATGCTTGTCCTACAATTGACCCTATCACCTTGAACTAATGAAAATAAATTACAAAACAATAAATAAGCTCAATTACCCTTGGGCGACATAAGTACTGCTTTTAATTACTTTAAGGAAAGTGTTTTAGAGCCAAAGATATGAACTTATTGTCTGACAAACACACAAGAAAAACAAATATTCTCATTTTGGCTTTTTATAAATTTATGAGGTTACGTTAATGGAAGAACTTCGTCATGCATATCCTGCTAAAATGGAGTTGTGCCTTCCTGGGAGTAACTACATAGTGATACCAATAACTCAATAGAAATAAAATGTAGTTCTTCAACCCGCTTATCTTGCTGTGAAACAACATAAGGTGTGGCGGGAACTTTAATGAATGTAACTTGTAAAGTCTGATCCCAAATTCCAGTTATTCAGTCTGTACAAATACAATTATATTAACAAAGTAGATATGCATTTGCCTTAATGAAAATAGATGAGCTTTCATGGTATTGCTCAGTTGAGTTGATATGCATTGAGAATTGTACTCACTTTTGTGTTTACTAACACATGGCATCACGTTCCCCAAATCTGATGATGATGATGATGCAATATGTGCCATATTGGATGGTTAGTGAGCGACCCATCAAGAATGCTGCGTATTACTTTTCTAAGGTTGAATAGTAATGCATTGAATATACAGAGTCGAGCAAAAGGGTTTACAGTTGTTTATATGGAAAATAATATGATATTTAATAAATAATACAAGACTAAACTTTAGTTGCACACTCACAGCTTTTGCTCCATCTTGTATATGTACCATGTTATTTTTGTTCATTCACTTTGATGAACATTTCTAAAATAGTCATTCATAAAATCAAAGATTCTAATAATGGTTACCAGAAGTTGAGGGAGGAGGAAATGGGGAGATATCCATCAACATGCATGAAGTTTTAGTTTAAGCAGTATGGATAAGCTCTAGATTTGCTGTACAGTGTATTGTAGCTGCATTAGTCCACCATTGTCTGCAGTTTTGCTCTCTGCAATTTCAGTTACCAGTAGTCAACCGTGGTTTGAAAATATTAAATTAAGAATTCCAGGAAAAAATAGTTCACCATTCTTAAGTTGTGGCTGTTCTGAGGATAAGATGTTGTTTCATTCATCCTGCTCAGGTCTCCAGCGATGTGAGTCATTCCTGTGTCCGGCCTCTCTAGCCTGGACACACTACCCAACTTTTAGTCACTTAGTGATCAGATTGGTTAACAGAGAGAACGAGAGACACACACATTACATAACTTTTATTACAGTATATTGTTATAATTGTTCTATAGCATTACTTGTCCCTGGCTGGTTTGGCTCAGTGGATTGAGCGTCGGCCTGCGAGCTAAGTGTCGCTGGTACGATCTTCCAGTCAGGGCACATCAGAGAAGGAAAACTCTGACTCCAAAAAACCTCTGCTGCCTTGCGGCATACCTCTTCAGGGGAAAGGCTAAGGGAGTAAACCCCGACAGAAAATCCGGAGCCGGAGTCCCTAAGGCGGTTTGACGTTGTAGTCAACACCGGCAACTCCTGCGGCGCACCTGAAGCCAAGCTGTATTGACTCCGTCTTTCCTTTGGACCCTTCAGCTGCGAAGAGAGGGGGGGTCTGCTGCATGGGCAACAGCAGACCCTCCATATCACCCTGCCCAGGCTCTGTAGCTTCAGCTTCACTGGAGAGGACACTCCAGCGTCATCACAAGATGTCGATTCAACACGGGAGGAGACAGATACCGTGTCACTCCCGAGTTGGACTGCACAGCCATTCTCGGCGGTGCAGATAGACTCTTAAGAAGCTACACCATCGTCTCTCGAGACGGACGGCTGCCGACGATTGCATTACTTATTGTTAATCTCGTATTGTGCCTAATTTACAAATTAAACTATTTCCTAGGTATATATATGTAGGAAAAATTGTAATTAATATATTCTAAGACCCACAGTGGATGCCTAAAACCACAGATAGTATCAAACCGTATGTACACTGTGAGTTTTTTTTTTTTTTCTGATACATATATTTATGATAAAGTTTAAAGCACTCTTGCATTTTGGGGCTATTAAGTAAAATAAGAGTTATTTGGACACAACAGTACAATACTGCAACAGTCAACAGGATAAACTCAACAGCTACTTGATGACTAATAGTCAAGAAGCATCTGTGGTAAAAATTAATTAATCTAGAGAGTTATAAAAATTAGGCTTTTACATCTATTTCTTTTTGAATAGCTTTCCTATTTCTGTATGTCTTAAAGAATTCATTTGTTTTTATTTTTTTCTGTAATTTAACTCATCATAAAATACTTATACGTGATAAAATGTGGTATTCACATGGAATAGGCAATAATATATGTTTACACTTCTTTTCCAGAAAAGTGGTGACTTCCATACCTTTTATCAAAAAATCGTTGAAAGATATCTGTGAACACCCCAAAGAACATCATATCACATGGATCAATCACGTTGGTAGATTATGTTGAATTGACTGGTGGGGCATGAGATGGTTTGCATTCAGGAGGCCTTACTAAGAAATATGTGCTTAAATGGGCAAAAGATAAACCATGGAAAAATTCACATCCAAAAAGAGTTATAATTGCGGTAGTCAGGTACAAGCCAGGACAGGTCCTCAAGTCAAAGCCACATTATTACATCTTGCTCCTCTTCTCATACAACCAAGATTACTCTTATGAAGAACAAAACACAACTCCTGCTAGCCTTCAGTGAGGCCCAGAGCTGTAAAAGTCTCTGTGGTTGATTAAGACTGAGATGCAGGTAATCCTTGCTATTAAGTATGATAAATCTAGTACATCCTATGGTGCTGGAGTTATCTGTGATACAAAAAATGCTGTGTGGAATTCATAGCAAGATCCACTAGGAGGATCACAATGAAGATTTCTGGATTTTTGGAACAAGACCATGACACTTACAGTAGATAATTTTATTCCTTTTATAAAACAACTTTTGGTATATTACTAGAGCCTGGTAGAGACAGAACACATAAGAAACCAAGTGACCAGGGAGCTGAAATTGCTCATTATAATCTGATACACCCAATGTGGTAGATAGAATAATTTCCCACCACCATCCAAAGATGTCTACACCCTAACTCCAGGAACATGTTATCTTACATGGAAAAAGAAACCTCACATATATGTTTAGGATTATGGAATTTGACATGGGGAGATGATCCTGGATTATCCAAGTGCACCCAGTAAAATCACATGAAGTTCAGTATTAAAAAATAATATCCTGATTTTAGTAGAATCTATTTCAATTTATTGAAAATATAATTTTTTTCTTTTTCTTTTCAAGCTGAAATAAACAGTTGCCACAACATTCTCTTCTTATTTGACTTACGTGGCAATTTAAAAAGTGGATCTAAATATTGATTCTTATTTTTAGAACCTGGAGTGAACTTCTGTCTTTTACTTTATCATTGTATTGTTTCACTTAGAACATCATTCTTTGAAATATAAGGGAAAAAAACAGATAAATAGGGAAATGAAAAGGAAACAACATGGAAAATTTGAAAGATTTATTGTTGTGAACTACTTATTAGTCAACAAATAATTTATAACCCTATACAACTCAAAGCAAGGGTACATGCAAAGATATAATTGCACTTTACTGTACTCAGAACATTTAAAGAAATTATAATTAACTAGATTTTAATCTAGTAATATTTAAAATGGATGTGTGTGTCCATCTCAAAATCTTAAGATAGTTCTATGAAGATAATGTACTAAGGAAAATCAAACGAGAGTTTGCATAAAATGTTGAGTCCTGAAAATATACTGAAGCAAGAAGAACTTTAGATATCACCTCTTTTCTATACATTAAAAAATTGTTTAGTATTTAAGTCATGCACTCCAGCCATGCCTTCTTCATCTTTTCTTTGTTAGATATTTAAAAACTTTATTTATAAAAAATTGTTTAATATTTAAATTATGCACCCCAACCATGCTTCTTTATTTTTTAAATTTCATTTTAGAATCTCATTTAGAACTAGCCAGACTCTCCATTTTGCTTGTAAATCATGAAGAATAACTATGTAAACCTCTGAGTCTAGCACACAAGGAATTTGTATGTATATACTTGCTCATGTGAAAAGTAGCTCAATCACAGAACAATTTGTTCTATAGGACAAATACAGTTACAACTCTTAAATTATAGGGTTTTATTGGGACACCTATTCTGAACCCTTTTACTTGCAATTGGAATTGTTAGTGTTTTTTAATTTTATATAAGCCCTTACAATTTTATAAGCTACTTGGGATCCATTTACTCCTAACAAATTGCATGATACCATGTCACTATGAGAATGGACAAAAGAGATAAAGTTTGTTGTTTAAAGTTTAAGTCAAGTGACTTCCAGATCTTGTCTTTAAGTGTTGAGATTTATCCTTCATAGAGGGAAAAACAAAAGGTTATGGTATCATTGATTCTCTTAATTAAAATTTTTTCCACTGAATACCTTCTAAGAAGAGAAATACAATAACAATTATAGTTGATCACAAGGATTATAGAACTGGTGAAAGGGCAAGTTAGAAAACTCCTGTTTTTAATCTTCCAGAGAGAAACTGTACTTTTTCATTTCTGTTGTACTAAAGTGTAAGAAATCAATGACAGGTACCTGTCCCTTCGGAATAACTTTTATAACCTCCTCTCAAAAAATGTCTCTATTCTCGGCATGCCACCCACAGTTCGCTGACTTTGAACTAGGCTTGTGCAATCCCCAGACCCGCTAGGTTGCTTCGGCTCTCTCTGATAGAAGAATCCCCTGAGACTTCTTTACTGAGATATTTCCAATTGCTCTTCTTATAATAAAGATGACTTTTTTAGAGGTCAGCTGTGTTACTCATCAAATGATGTTAAGGTCACAGTTATTTTCTTTATTAACATTTTGAAGGTCATATCAGTTTACTAGTGTGCATTAAAAAAAAAAAAAAAGAATATTGCCTAATGACTGTTTCTTTATGCCTGCGTGTTTCATTACTTCAGAATTGTTATGTAATTACATCTCTTATCCTTTTATTATGTTGCAGATGAGAGAATTTCCCCTTTAAGGAATAGCAGTACTTTTAATTGTGGCAGTAATTACTAACACAGGAGACTCCTTTATTATATGATTTGTCTTTAAATACTGGTCTCAGTCTGAAAGCCAGAGAACCAGAATCATCAATTTTCATTTCTGAAGGCAGGCAAAGATAGATATTTCAGCTCAAGCAGATAGAATTCATCCTTCTTTGTTCTGTTTGTTATGTTTGGGCCCTCAGGAGATTGGATGATGCCCACCAACATGAATGAAGGTTTTGTATTTTTCACTCAAGTGATTCACATGTTAATCTCGTCCACTTCCAGAGACAGCCCCTCACAGAAACACCCAGAAATGATGTTTTATCAGCTCTTTGGGCATCTCTTAGACCAGTTAAGTTGACACATACAATTAAGTATTACACTATATCAATATTGGTTCATAAATGTGCCATACTTATGTAAGATATTAATAATCCAGGAAACTAGGCAGTATTCTAGGTACTATTTTCATAATTTTTCTGAAGATCTAAAACTTTCCAAAATAAAAAAAAACCTTTATTTTAAATGTGTATTAAGTGTTTTTGTTTTGTTTTGTTTTGTTTAACCAGGACCTTTCAAAATATTAAACAATTTCCTTCCATTATTGCTGCTAAAATTTTAAAATATGAATGTGTGATAAAAGTTATATACTTTTCTCATATACTAACACAGTTATTTCATTTTACCCTTTATTCTGATAAGATATGATCAATTACCTAAAATATTTCTTATATTAAAGTGCCTTTGTTGGGCAGGGTAGAGTAGGCTGCAGTAAAAAAAACAACAAACAAATCTCAGTGACTTGAAAATCAAAGATTTATATTTCTCTTGAACTACATGCGTATGTTAGGTCATGGGCACAGTGATCCTTGTCATCCTCACACAAGGGGACTCAGGTAAGAGACCTCCATCTTCTGGACACCACTGTGAAAACAGTAGGAAATGGGATAAAAGGCCTAGAAATACATTCTTAAAATTTTTTTTTTGAAAACATAGTCTCTAGAGCTAGATGTCTTTAGAGTTTTTAACTTTGGAAAAAGGGAAGGAATAATTACTTAGGAGAGAGGAACAGGTCTAGGGTTTTGGGTACTGCTCATGTTTTATTTCTTGGTCTGACTGATGGCTGTATGGTGTGGCCAATTTGTGCTTCAGGCTTTACACTTACTGATTACTGTTTTATATTCATTTTATCCACTAGAAAAAAGTTTATTACAGAAATAAAAGCCTTCACTACTTAGCAATAATCAATCCTGTCCCCTTTTCAAAAATGAACATGTAACTAATACATCAATATTTACCGAGTTGGATTTTGAACATAAGTGATTCATCTGTGATAATCTGTTAGTTTCAGGTTTTATACTGATAATAGGGATAGATTTTAAGTTAAGAAGAGTTTCAGTTATCTAGATGTCTACTTACAATTGTCATTTGATTTTCGTCCTTGTATCTCAGGAGGTTAGCTGAGCAGGAGAGAGATCTGAGCTGGTGGGTGTCAGAGCAGGCATTAAACCAACCAGCCAAAGATAAAAGTAACAATTAAGCCTTTCATCACTGGATACAATAGCAGAAGCAAGAAACTAAAACCAATTCCATTTTTCCCCCATGAAACAGGAAGCTGGTGGGTAATGAGGGAACTCTGAACAGGTCCTGGTGATTTTATGAACCCTGGCGGCTGTTTCCTATGGTTAGAGGGTTTTTTTTTTTTATTGTCCTACCCAGAAAGTATTTTTCAGGCCCAAGGTTGTGAAAACAGTTACTTTTATTTTTATATATTCCATATTTCAAATATTTTTAAATGTTTGCCTTTATCTTTTGTCTATGTTACAAATTGTCTTTTTTTGTATAATGTGGAATAGATAAAAAGGTTTTTATGTTTTGCTTTTTTTCTTAATATGGTATTTTCAATTTTAGCGCGTATGCCCCAACCCTCTGCGCCACCACTGAAGAGAAAGAACAGTTCTACCATGCACTGGACGAAGCGTTATCCAAGATTCCCAGAAGTAACGCTCTCTATCTCCTTGGAGACTTCAACGCAAGAGTAGGAGCCGACCACATGGCCTGGCCCACCTGCCTCGGAAACTTTGGGAGAGGAAAGATCAATGAGAATGGTCAGCGACTGCTTGAGCTTTTGTGTCACCACGGCCTGTGCGTGACAAACACATTCTTTAAGTGCAAAGAGATCCAACAGGTGTCATGGAGGCACCCCCGCTCCCGTCATTGGCACCAGCTTGACCTTGTCATCACCAGAAGAACGGATATTGGCAGCACCCTCCTCACCCGCAGCTACCACAGTGCAGACTGCGACACGGACCATGCCCTCATGGTAAGCAAGGTGCGCATAATGCCGAAGAGGTTGCACCACTCCAAGATGAAGGGTCGCCCACGCATCAACACCAGTTGTGCCAGCAACCCAGTTAAGACCCAGCAATTCATCAACAAGATGGAAGATGCACTCGGCGAGGGAGTGGCGGCAGATGACTTTATCGAATCCAATTGGCCACGTCTCCGCGACGCCATATACAACTCCGCCATTATTGCTTACGGGAAGAAAGAGCGGAAGAACGCTGACTGGTACGAGGCTCACTGGGAAGAAATGGAACCCGTGATCGAGGCTAAGAGGAAGGCCCTACTGGCTTACAAGGTCACGCCCACTCCCAGTACACTTCAAGCTCTACGGGCTGCCAGGAACAAAGTCCAGAAGACCGCCCGCCACTGTGCCAACACCTATTGGCTAAACCTGTGCAGAAGCATCCAGGAAGCTGCCGATATAGGCAACGCACGAGGAATGTATGAGGGTATCAAGAAGGCAACAGGCCCAATCCCCTCCAAGATCGCCCCCCTTAAGTCCAAGACAGGTGAGGTCATCACTGACCAGGAACAGCAAATGCGGCGGTGGACCGAGCACTACCTCGAGCTGTACGCAACGAAGAACACCGTAACAGACACTGCTCTTAACGCCATCCCAGACCTACCAGTCATGGAGGAGCTAGGCACCCCACCTACTGCGGCAGAGCTCGGCAAAGCCATCGACCACCTCGCTGGCGGGAAAGCACCAGGAAGCGACGGAATCCCTCCAGAAATCCTAAAGAGCGGGAAACCAGTCCTGCTACAGCCGCTCCACCATCTACTCTGTCTCTGCTGGAAGGAGGGTTACATCCCCCAGGATATGAGAGACGCCAACATTATCACCATGTACAAGAACAAAGGAGACCGCAGCGACTGCAACAACTACCGGGGCATCTCTCTCCTCAGCGTCGTCGGCAAAGTATTCGCCCGGGTCGCTCTTGCCCGCCTGCAGACCCTTGCTTCCCGCGTCTACCCAGAGTCCCAGTGTGGCTTCAGAGCTGGCCGATCAACAGTGGACATGATCTTCTCCCTACGCCAGCTGCAGGAGAAGTGTCACGAGCAGCATAAACCACTCTACCTCGCCTTTATTGACCTCACGAAGGCGTTTGATCTGGTCAGTCGAAGCGGACTCTTCAGCTTGCTACGGAAGATTGGCTGTCCACCACATCTGCTTGCTGTGGTCATGTCCTTTCACGACAACATGCACAGCACGGTGTCCTACAACGGCACAACCTCTGAGGCCTTCCCAGTCAGCAGCGGAGTAAAGCAGGGCTGCGTCCTCGCGCCTACGCTGTTCGGAATCTTCTTCTCCATGCTCCTCCAATACGCCTTTAAGGACTGCAGCGAGGGTGTCTTCATTCACACCAGATCCGATGGCAAGCTCTACAACCTGGCCCGTCTACGAGCCAAGACCAAAGTCAAAGAGGTGCTCATCCGTGAGATGCTCTTCGCCAACGACGCAGCCTTGACATCACACTCCGAAGAGGGACTCCAGCAGCTAGTCACTTGCCTTTCCCACGCATGCAAGGAGTTCGGACTAGCCATCAGCCTGACGAAGACGAATGTTATGGCTCAAGGCACGGGGACTCCCCCATGCATCACCATCGACGGATACACCCTGGAGGTTGTCAACGACTTCACTTACCTCGGGTCCAACATCTCGAGCTCTCTGTCAGTCGACTTGGAGGTCAACCGGAGAATCGCCAGGGCAGACACAGTTATGGCCAGACTGAACCGGCGAGTGTGGAACAATTCCAGCCTCACTGAGAAAACCAGACTGCGCATCTACCAAGCCTGCGTACTCAGCACTCTCCTCTATGGCAGCGAGACGTGGACCACCTACGCAAGGCACGAAAGGAAACTCAACAGCTTCCACATGAGGTGCCTGCGACGCGTCCTGCATGTCGCCTGGCAGGATAAGGTCCCCAACACCGAGGTGCTGAAGCAAGCCAATATGAGCAGTTTGCATGCAGTTCTTAGCGAGAGACGCCTCAGGTGGCTCGGCCATGTCAAAAGAATGGATGCAGGCCGTATCCCCAAAGACCTCCTCTACGGCGAGCTAGCAGAAGGCCAGAGGATGACAGGGCGCCCAAAACTGCGGTTCAAAGACATCTGCAAAAAGGACATGACACAATGCTCCATCAATCTCAACACATGGGAAGTTCAAGCAGACGACCGCCTAGCCTGGAGGCTCGCGGTCAGGCAAGGTACGTCAGGCGCGGAGGCTGCGCGCAACGAGGAGGCGGTCCAGAAAAGATCGAGGCGGAAGCAGCGTCAACAGCAGCAACAACAGCCATCTGCCTTCACCTGTGACAAGTGCGGCAGGGATTGTCACTCCCGAGTCGGACTGCACAGCCATTCTCGGCGGTGCAGATAGACTCTCAAGAAGCTACACCATCGTCTCTTGAGACGGACGGCTGCCGACGACGACGGTATTTTCAATTGTTCTTTTTCAATATCATTGCATTGACAGCTTTGTTAAAAATCAGTTGACCAGATATGTAAAAATTTACTTCTGGACTCTATTCTGTTGCATTTATTTTTCATCCTTTTTGGAAAAATGTATTCTCTTGATTATGGTAGTACATATTTTTCTCCATATAACTTTTAAATATCTGTTTTAAGGATTATAGTTTATTGTTAACATCTTAATTTCTAGTCAGATTTAATATTGTATTATTTCACATAAAATTAAAAATATAACAATGTAATTTTATTACCCCTGTAAACCTGAGTTATTGTTGTCATACATTTTACTTATACATGTTATAGTATTATTCTTTTTGCTTTAAACACTGAGTGACATTTAAAGATATTAAGAAAAGTAATATTTTATTTATCCTTATATTTTTTCATTTCAATCCTCTATATTTATTCATATGTATCTGGGTTTCTGAGTTTTTATCTAGTAACATTTTCCTTCAACATTAAGAACAATTGTAATTATTTAGGTAAAGTTAAAATTTTAAAAATTTAAAAGAACAAAGGCTGAGAGAGTTAGAATCTGCTGAAACCTAATTTTCTCAGCTTTTGCTCATATGAATTTTTTACTTCAACTTCAGAGCTTTTCATAAATTATAATTTATTCAAATAATAGAATTCTAAGTTGACAACATATTTTTAAAGAACATTGTAGATGTTCATGTATTTTCATTAAGAAGTCACTATTTCTGATAAGTTTGTTGAGATTTTTAACATTGATATCTATACTTAGGTGATTTTTTCCTTTTTTTTTGGTCCTTTGCCTATAACTTTTTTTCTCTTAAGTCTCAAAAGTTTGACTCTAATATGCCTATATGTGTTTTTTAAAATATTTACCTTCCTTTGAGGTTGCTAGTCTCCTTGGATCTGTGAATTCACAATTTTCACCAACTCTGGGGTATTTAGAAGCCAATATTTCTTAAGAAAATTTTCTGTTATCTTTTTCTTTCCTTTGGAGAACCCAGTTGCATGTACATCACACTTAATCTCATGGATAATTGAGTATCTGCTTACTTCTTTCCAAATTTGTTCTGTTTGTCTCAGTTTGAATTATTTATATTAATCTAAGTTCAACTTGACTAATCTTTCTGTTTTTAAATTTACCCTTTGACTTTTTATTTTTGAATTGTTAATAATTAAATAAGATTTGTGTCTATAGTTTCCTTTTTTTTTTTTGCCAAGGTTTTCCATTTGTTATTCTAAATGGTACTTCTTTTTCTTCAACTCCTTGAACATACTAATAATATTCGTTTTAAATTCCGTATGAAAAATTCTAATATCAGTGTCATCTTAGGGTCTGTTTCTATTAGCTTTTTTATTTCTGGTAGAAGAATACGTGTTTCTGTTTATCTTCACTATGGAAAACATATTACTGTCTTCTCATTCTAATTATTATTGTTTACTATAAGGTAAAGTGTCTGAGTTATTTATTTTTTCTTTTAAAGTATCGTGTTTTGTTCTGGGAGACAGTTAAATAAATGATTAATCACTATGAGCCTTTTATTTTAGGGTTTGTTTTTTTTTTGGGTGTGTGTGTGTGTGGGTCTGTTTCAGTATTTTGCTTACTTCTAGTGTGATTTTACTTTGGAGGCATGACCTTTCTGGATCCTCAATTGCATACTTAGGATACTGTTTTGTCACATGTCCCAAGCACTGCACAAACTCTAGTGTCTTCCTTCAGTTATTAAGTCTCAGCAGCTGCTCTCTTCCAGGCCTTAAGGTCTCGCCCTGAGCGTTCACAGTCCTGCCTTCAACCAGGAATAGAGAAAACAACACACTAACCTAAAAGTTCTTTTTCTAAATAATATGTATTTTAAAAAGGTTCTTTTCTGTACAACTCTCCTTTCTACTATCCTCCATCAAGATTATCTGAACTTGTATTATTGTATGCTTTATTCACTGAGACTTGAGCTTTTTGCTTAGATTCTTCTACTCTGTGCTGTGGTCTAAAACATCTCCAAGGCAGAAAATCAGGGTGAATGCAGAGTTCACTTACGGAAATGTTTCTCTTCTTTCAAATAAAATGGACTTGTACTCATTTGTCCATTGCTTGAAAATAATTGCTTCCAATATGTTTCCCTTTTTATACTTATTTACTAAAGATGCATAAGTCTGATATAGTCACTGTATTTTGGCTAGAAGTGGAAGTTCTAGATGTATGTTATTCCTGTCTAGCTAAAGAAAACTTGAGGTATCTGGTTTGCTATACTTATCTCAAAGCAATACTTTTGAGGAAAGTGCATTACACCTTGTCTTAATCTAAAGGAGAATTTAGTTGATTTACTTGAATTTGTTAGAAACTGGTCTAGAATAGCCCCATGGAGACAGCAACATTTAAATATTCACTTGGACTTTTAGGCTATTAAAAACCACCATCATTATCATCATCATCATCATCATCATCGTTATAATCATCCCAGCTAACATTTAATATTTTTCCATGTAGCGCGTTTTTTAACTTACTTATTACTCATTGTAACCTTATGATTCAAAACTATTTTATAATAGGAGATTTAAATAAAACAGATTAAGTGGTTTGACGAAAGTTACACATAGAGGATTTATTGGAACCAAAGATGTAATGGAGATAACCCCAGTTCACACTCAAAAGACCAATCATTTCTCTTATGATCTCAACAGAAATGCTTTTCTTCACTTTCTGCTATACCAGTCCATTCCAATCCACTGCCTCATACAATAGAATTAAACTGAGGCATGTAGATAAGGTGGTGAACACAGTCTGAGTTAGATTTATAGAGAGAAAGACATCTAGGAGCAATTACAAATTCCAGAAAAGATAATCTTATAATCAGACTTCTAATTTTAGTCTTAGCTGTACTCCCATCCTAAACTCCACATTTAGGAGCTAAATAGCACGTATATTTGAAGGCTCTGTTTAGATGTTACTTCTTCTTTGAAGATTTTGCTAAATAGTCATTGCCATATAGGCCCCCAGATTGGATGAGATGGAATGCCTCTCTGCTCGGTGTGTTGGAATCATATCTCAATACTAATGACACAGTACTGTGAATGACCTTTACTTATGTACTTAGGGACTCCAGATCCAGAAACTCTTCTTGAAAACTAGAACTTGTGTTATTTACTTTTTTTATTTCAGGGTAAGAACATAGTGCCTAAAAAGCAGTGAGAGTTCAAAACACAGCTATATGAGCCCCCCCCAAAAATGGAATTTATTCATAAAAATGTATTTATTATTACATGTTTAAACTTGAGTAACCTTCAGAATACTCTCCATTTGATACAATACACGTATGGAGACATTTCTTTCTGCTGCTCAGAATAGTTCTGAACTTATCTATTTTGGTGACTTTTAGTGCTTCAGCCATTTTTTTGTTTCACCTCTTCCACATCAGTAAAATTTTCCTCTTGAGAATATTTTTAATTAGAAAACAACAAAACAGTCACTCAGGGTGGGATCAGGTGAGCAGGGAGGGTGGAGCATGGACATCATGCCATTTTGGGTCTAAAACTGAACACTTAGCTCATTGTGGGCAGGAATGTTCATAAATTACCCATTCTGAAATAGGCAAACACTTTGAAAAAGTCTTCCAAAAAATTCACGGAAGCCGAATACAGCCTCTCACAACAATGCCAGTTGGTACACTGATTCAGATGGGTTACAAGAACACTCACCTAGCATCTAGCAGGGGAAAACTCCACTCAAGGGGCCCACCCTCGAGAAGACAATTCCAATATTTTTTTAGGCCCCTTGTACATGACACAGCCAATATCTGTCTCCAGAAACAATGTGATTTCTACCTTTGTTATCATTCTAATAGTGAATTCTTGGCCTGACTCTGCTATGATTATTTTTAATCTTTTTTTCTGAAATAGTTGCCATTGCTTACACTGTGGAAGTTATGCTCATAATCTCATTGATATAATCATAGAAAGATCATATTTTCCATGTTGACTGTAACTGTGAAGAATTATTATTTATCAGGAATAGAATCTACTGAACTTTCAAAGGATCATTTATTATTTCAAGAATTGTTTAAGGAAATAAATGGAAGTTGGGATATTTTACAGGACATATAAATATTAAATGTAAACTAATCATTTAACAGCATTACATTTTTGTTGCATGGTTCTTAATTAGCAAGAGGTACTTTCTTTTTTTATACAGATGTACAATTGGAGTGTTCAAGCAAGTGGCAAAAATTGTTTTAATGGGTGACATAGCCTGTGTCACGTATTTGGTAAAGCATGAATATTTTCAGGAAAACAATCCTATAAACACACCTAATTAGCTTCTAGCTAAATAAAATGGTTTTTCTTTTCTACCTTTCTCTTTTCTACTAATGCATCTCACTTAGTAAACTGTTTAGGTTGCCTCAGGATATAAAATCTGTCAAGAACATTATTGAGACATCAGCAAGGTTGGTAGGATCTTCTCTGTCAGAATAGATGACAACTAATTATAGTCCAAAAACTGGAAACCCTTGGGGAAGAAGTAAAGTCTGAGTCTGCCGAGATAAGATTATTTGAGGCTATTTTTGATGGTGAGAGTATTTATGAGTTGTATTAATAATAGATGAGCTAATGTTGTAGCTCTAAAATATGAAAACATTCTTATTTGACCACCAGGAAGTTGCTTTTTTGTCAACAACAATAACAATAAAATGACTATTAAATAATAAATCACTTCTTTAAAAGAAACTTTTCATGGTATTCTTTAACATTTATAAAGTTGTTAACAAAGGTTTTTAAACCTTTACAGTATGGTATTCTAGGAAAGGTGCAGGAATATGTTTCACTTAATTTAAAAAGAGTCATTGTGATTTTTAAAATAATTACTGTGCTTTTTTAGTTCTAACATTTTTTGTAGTCTCTATTAAGCAATTAATATTATTCATAATAAAATAGCACTAGTATTGTAGTTTATCCTTCTACCATCTAATATTTGATAATTAGGTAATTATTCTTGATATTTTATTCTCTTCCTTGACAAGTGAGAATAAGGAGCTTCCTGTTTCTTTCTCTCATTTTTATGAAGAACTGTCTTCTGAGTAAGTCTGTAGACTTGGGAAGCACAGTGACTAAGTACTGCTGATGTGCCTTGTTTTAGGGGGCATTAGTTTAACTTTCATACTCTGAAGTCTCAGCCAGACCTTGGTGTCATGATGCCTACAATTTTACCTGCTGGATCAGAGTATTAAGCAATGTCCCTTTGTTTCGATCTTTAGCTGCAACACCAAATGTGCAATTGTGGTGAAAGGGCTGACAATTAGATTCTTTGCTACTAGAACTTGAAGTATATGCACAAAAGAAATGGTAGAAAAATATACATGTGGAAGAGCAAAGACACATTTTGTTTTCTCATTGGCTAACTCTATGTGTAAAACAAAGAAAGGAGACAAACTTGATGGCAGATAGATGGATAGATAGATAGGTAGAGAACTACCTTCTTATTTCATGGACAATCTTGTTGTTAACTGACTATGATTTCTTCTGTTATTATTGGCTAGTAATGACACAGAGCAGTGGAAAACTTCTTTGGAAACTCAGCAAGCAAATAGAGAAAATATATTTAGCATAGAAATGTGTCCAGAATTTTAAGATTTCATACAGATTTTTAAACATATATGAATCCTATCTCTTTTTCTAAACTATTCTTTGCAATGATAAGTCTAAATATTACACAAGCAAAACATTACTCCAATAAAAGCATCAAATTCTAGGAGGATAGTGAGGACACTAGAGAAGAGAAGTCAGAAAAATTAGCCATGAGCTTCCTCAAAAACTGATAGAGGTGAAGAAATACAATAGTTATTTAAGAAGAAGATAATTTTTCTTATAACTCCAGGCTGTGGGCTAGTTTACTTAAAAGCATAATTATTACAAGATACTGAACTCTTTATTACTGTTGTTCTTGATAGCAGCTGTGCAGAAAAATTCACAAAATTCTCTGCAAGGGCTTATGTGAAATTACTTTCTGGAATCCAAAAGCATAATTTTAACTGTTATAATGTACATGTAGGTTCATAGGACTCAGAATAATAGTGTTCTTTTTCAGAGAACTTGAATAACGTACCCTAATGAAAGGAGAAATCTTGAAAAATCCAGAAAGAGATTTCAGAACCTAATGCCTACTTGTTCCTACTACCTGGGGTATAATGAGTAAAATTAGCTGGTTATGGTAAGAGTTAACACCTATGTACTACTTAATACATATCAGGAAGTCTTATTAGCAAATACATCAAGTAAAAATGCAAGATACTCAATTAAATTTGAATTTCAAGTAAACCATGAAAAATTTTTTAAAAAGTTAAATATCCCCCATGAAATATTTGGGACAAATTTAAACAATATTTAGACAACTTACATCAAAAGTTATTTTCTTTGTGATATTCCAAAATAAGCAGGCATTTTATATTTCATATGAAACCCTTATTTAACACTTTAGATATTAATTTATGTCATTCTTAAAATAACCTGTCTTTGTAGGCATTTTTAGTTATTTATTTATTTTTATAGATAATAAAACCAAGGCAGAGAGAAGCTAAGTAACTTCTTCAAGTTCACACAGGGAGTGAGTGTTGGAGCTGAGGGTCCAAGACACCCACTCCAGAGACCATGACCTTCACTTCTCCTCAAATAACCTTTGAATTCACCCATGGGCATAGTGGGAGTGATGCAAACCAAACTCAATTGGAAAAAAATGAAGACGTGGTCAGCAGCAGAACTTTGAGTAAAATAGTAAACATAGTAACTTTATGTTAAATTCCCTGCTTCTAATACCATGCCCCTTTAATCTCTCTGCCACCCTGTTGTCATGTGAAACTTCTAAATTTTAAATATGGTCCTATTACTTATTGCTGCAGATTCCTCAGTGGCTCCTAGACCTCACAGCGTAAATTATGCCTTTGCACGGTGGACGAAGGCTTCCTAATTTGACCCATGCCTATCTTTATTACTTCACTTTTTCTCGACCTCTTTTATTACCATGCTCTTTCTTATATGTATACACATATGTGTGCACCTCAGAAATAATGAATTACTTGGAAGGATTTCAGAGTATCAGTGGATTGTCTGGAATGTAAGTGGCCTCTATGTAGAGCCGTTGAATGGATGAAAAAATATTCTTTCATCTCACCTTTCATTGCACGTGCCGTTACGGCCTTTTCTCTGAGCTCCTTCCCTTGGCAGATTCTTACTCTCTTTCACTCTCTGATTGAACGTTCTCTTCCTGGGAAGCTGTGCTTGGCTAAGGCTGACTTTCTTATTGGCACTCACCTGGTTACTCAAAGAAAGGTGTGTTTAGATTTACTTTTCTAGGCAATTTAAAGTAGTTTAGTTTTGATATTAAAATGAAAACAATAAGTGCATCCCAATGCTTTATTACCCAGTCAGTGCCATTTGGTACCCCTTGTACTTGCACGTTTTATTCTCTCAGGAGTATCCGTTGAGTGACTAATTGACTACCTGCTTGACATCTGTAAATGGTCTTTAAAACAACAAGTTAGTGAAAAACTACATCTTTGTAGAAAGTAATTCCTAATTATGCAGCGGAGATGTTTATAAACGTGTGTTTCCAGATACAATGTTCTATAAGCATTTAATCCATCATCAAGACTTTATTTAAAATTTTATTGAATTTTATGCTCAATGTTATGCTTATGCTGAACAAAGTTTAAAATATAATATATAGTTAGTAATTGCTCGATGAATTTTAGTTGATTATTAAATTTCAAAATGAGAACTTTAATGTACTTCTGCATATTAATATTATGTTCAGTCTTCCAGGTGTCAAAATTCTGTCTCTCAGTAATATAATTCACTAATACTACCCCTTTATCTCTTCTTGAAAAACAGAAAAAAACAAGTAAAATAAATTAATATACTTCTTCAAATGGGGCACATGGTGGTGGTGGTGTTTTAATTGTTATTGTAGTTTTTCTTCCTCTTCTTCCCATCTTTCTTCTCCTCCCAGCTGATATCAGAGAACTGGAGAATTGCTTGGTGTGGAAAAATAACATGTATTTGGTGTCAGAAAAATATCATGCATCTGAGGTCAGAAAACACCACACAAGATGGTAAAAGTTACATATAACATATCCTGCAATACAAATAAATTTCAAAATTTAGCAAAAAATGCATGGAACATATTTATACTACCAAACTCCTCATTATTAGTCCTAAATTCCAATGTAAATAAGTCTGACAATGCAAAATTTTATCTGACAAAATAAGGCAAGTGCCCAAAGGCCATAAGTCACACCTTTAAATCAGTTTTTGCCTGATGGCACACTTAAATTCACCTTTCTGCAATGTTCCTCTCTGTCAGCAGAAGAGAAAAAGCAAGTTTGGGAATTAAGAGTTAAGTTAACAGCATAAATACATTAATTTAGAGACCGAGCTTTAAAAATGCTTATTTATCCTAATACATTAACACTAAATTATCTTGTCTCCCACTAGCGAATGATTGATATTTAACATTTGTGTATAAAACAATTGCTTGGAACTTAACGATTATGCTTTTATGGAAGACTATTCTACAAGATTGTTAGTTCCTCAGGCCCTATCACGGAAACTATTTGACACTTAGTATAGTTGTACTGCTTGTTAAAGCACCCTTGAACTTATGCTTTAGAACTGGAAACAAAGTGGGCACATTTTATTCTTCCTTCCGTGATACCGGAGAGGGCAGCAAGTGGCTTCTAGTACCGTACTCGCTCACTGTTTCATCCTAGAAAAGATTTGACTTCCCAGCTGAACTTGCTATTTGTAAAACATGGGCTTTGTAAGTTTACACTTAGTGTCTCAAAGTTGCTCTCTCATCTGCAGAGAATAAATTCTCATCTGAGTCTTCCTTTTAAATGACCTCTTATTCCTATCCTTTGAGTTATAATTTACCTTAAAGCTCTCTCTGTTGATTATCCACTGCATTTTTTTCAAGCATTTTCTGAGATGATTGTAGGGTTATGAAGATGAAGAAGAGGAAGACGAGGAGGGGGATGAGGAGGAGGAAGGAGAAGGAGGAAGACAACACTCAAGAGCTGGCACTGTCGTACTTGAGCGTGGGTTAGGTACCAAGGACTGGGCAAAGCCTGCTTCCGTGCATTATGGGTAGTATTGAATCTTGCCTCAGCCCTGTGAGAGAGATGTCAGTTCCGTGCTGTGGAAGAAGGGTATGAGTCACAGAATGATTATCCAAGTTTGCGTAGCTGATGAGTGGTGGGGGCAGGATTTAAACTCACTCTTTTTCTGAATTCCGAGCACCTGGTTTTTTCATAATGCCATGGTGTGGACCAGAAACCCCATGGGTGGTTGTGGACCAGAAATCCAATGGGTGGAGCAGTTGAGAACTGAAATATTTTAGCACATCCAATCAATTAGCTGAAATGGACAGAAGCAGATAATTCAACTGAAAAATAGCCCTATATAATGAACCTGTGGAACATAAACATGTCATTTTTGTTTGTTTCTTGTAATAGTTACACAAACACTTGCAAGACCATTGTGTAATGTGAAGAATGAAAACTTCAAAATATTAATTTTTTTAAATGACAGTAAGAAAAAAAGGCAATAAAAGGTAAATCAGATTCTCAAATATGTGTCCTCCAACTCTGAGTCCATTATTTTTTAATACACTTCTCAATACTATTGAATCAGCAGTATTTCATATTTTACTTGTTTTAATAGTTTTAAATTGATCTATCTTCCAGATTAATTACTTAAAATTATTGTTATTCTCTAAGATTTCTTCTCAAATGCAACACATTGCAAAAAACCGCAAAATTTCCTAAGTCATATTTAGTGCATCAGATATTTTATAATGCTTGTCACATTGTGGAAACCTCAAAATAACAGTGATTAAAAACAATAAAAATATTGGATAAATGCACAACTGGCATTCTTTGAATGATTGCTACATGCCAGTGTCTGTGTTCAGACTTTTACATAAATTTTCCTATTTAATCCAGCAAAATAAAAGAATTGATAGAAACAGCATGGCGGACTTTCCTCAACAAAGTTATTGTTCTTTTACATTTAATAGTTTCAATAGTTTCAGTCAATTTGTGCAGAACAAAGTAAATGTTACAGAAAGCAAAGATATGGAAGCACAATATTGCAAATGATCAAAAGTACACAGGAAGATAACAGAATAAATGAGGCATGAACACAGACGACTTTCTCATTGGAACAAAAGAGAGGAGGAAGGTTTACCTCATTACTCCATTATTCACTTATGAAATGGCCAGCATAAGCTTCTGAGAAATGTCATGGAAAGTTTAAAATGGTCCAGCCTCCTCAGACTTTCATTCATTCTTTAGGACACTAATGTCCTTAGTCACTTCTTTTAGAACCTCATCAAAAATCGCTCAGGGTTATTACCAAGATCAGAAAAGGAATTAAAACTACTATATGTCCTCATACTGTTCCAGGAGTCCCAACAAAGGACTTAGTAAAGTGGAATCTAAACTCTTGAATGCTTACTCCTTGCTATGGATTCTTTAATGCCTACTCTCTTTTTAACTGCTTTTTTCAACTTTCTCATTTGCTTTTAATTTACGTACATTTGTGTTTCAGGTAGAGACATGTGTTACTGGACAGGGGCCTGGCCCTGAGCGGGTCTGCCTAGGACCTGCTATAGTGTGTGGGTTCTTGGCTTTGTGTAGGAAACATTTCACTACACAAGTCCAGGTGACTATGAGGATGCGTTTATTAAAGCTGGGGACGATGCAAAAAGGAAGGGCTTAGCACAGAAGAAACAACAGGAGTGCCTAGGCTGGGCTGCCTTAGCTCACTGGGAAGTCAGAGAAAAGGGGCTTTGGGGACAAGCTGCCAGCTGTCCCTTGCCTTAGAGTTTAGGAGATGTATGCCCGTGGGGAAAGAAGCATGGGAAGAAGAATGGAGAGGAAATGGTGCTGGCTGCTCCCCAGATGGGCTGCCCAGGTCCTTTGTCTGGAGGCTTTTCTCTCTCTCTTGCAGGGGGAAACCTTAGGGGAGTTCTCAGGGGAGGGCTTCAGTAGTACATTCATCAGTTTTCCAGGTGTGACCTTTCGGGGTCATGGTCTCCACTGATTGGTCAGTGACAGGGCAGGGGTCTTTAGTGATTGCAGTTGGTTCTGGCCTGGCCCACCTGATTTTACTGCTTTTCTGGCCCTGGAGCTGAAACACAACTGAGACCTAGATGTTACCTCTAGGGAAGTGACCTTTTGCGTATGGCTGAAAATTGCTTGGCCATTGTGTTCAGCTGTCTCTGTCTCTCTGTTCCACTTGCTAAGGGGTTTTCCTAGCTTCTTGCTAGCCTCTTTCAGATGCACACAGCTGGGTTCCAAGTTTAGTCAATGCTGAGCACTGACAAGGTCAGCCCTGGTCACAGCAGCGGAAAACCTCAGCAACAGGAATTCCACTGTGGCAGAAAAAGCCCAGATCCTTCCTTAGATAGCGTGTTTCGGTGTTTTCATATACAGATTTAATATTTAGTTGCTACACTTCATTCTGCTACTAAGTCTTTGCAAAACTTTCTTCAGCTTGGAACACGATTTCTTACTTGATTAACTCCTACCTACTTGCTTTGCGGCCACTTCTTTCAGGAAGTCTTCCTCGTTCTCCACACCTCGAACGGGGGCCCTTTCTTTGCATTTCTGTGGGTTCCTGAGGTTACCTCATCAATGGATTTCTCCTAGGCTGATGAACATTCTTGTTTGTATATCTGTGACTACCCAGGTCTCTGATTTTCAGTACCCCGCACAGGGCCTGGAAAACAGTTTCATCACACGGAGTGGCCGTTGGTTGTTGGCTGCCGCTAGATGTCCGTGCCTGGCAGTGCCATCCCATCAGTAAACTTACCGTTCATTCCACTACACTCTGCTACGCTGCTCAAAGAAGACTGGGGTCTTGTCGGTGATCCTGAGGGCCTGCCTCAGCTGTGGCTCCTTAGTCTATAGAGTTTTTTGTGTCTGCTTTTATTCACTTCTTTTTTTTTTGACATGAGAATGGGTAATTTCAGAGAGCAGCCGTGGCTTCTGTTTTTCCTTCAACAGGAAGTTCTCACTGATCGTAGCGTGGCTGCGGGTGTGGTGTGGAGGGGAGGGCATCAACTGACTGGTGAACAGTCCCTGTGCTGATTTACAAAGTTTGGACTGTCCTGTGGTTCATGGTGACTCAACGGAGGGTTTTAGCTAAGAGAGGGACAAGATTACATTTCATTTTAGATGGGTCCCTTTGCTGGCTCTGCAGAAGGTGGATTTGAGGAGAAAAACATTAGGCAGCAGGGAAATCAGTGATAAGGGTATTCAGTACTACAGGTCTGTATATAAAGGGCCAATGCAAGGAGTCAGTGAAATTGTTTTCCGTAAAGGGCCAGGTAGTCTATATTTCAGGCTTCAAGGGTTATGTAATCTCTGTTGCAACTACTCAAGTCTATCCCTGTCACTCAAACGCAAGACAAAATGTAAATGAATGACTGTCTATCCTCTAATAACACTTTATTTGTGGAAATAAATATGTAAGTTTACATAATTTTTATTTGTCACATATTAGATTTTTTCAATCATTAAAAATGCAAAAGCATCTTCTTTGCTGAACACACAAAAAACAGACAGCAGGCCGGGTTTGGTCCAAGTATTATGGTTTTCTCACAACTATCTTATTCCATCATTTGTTTGTAGACGGGAGGAGGGATTTAAAATTAAAAAAAAAAAAAAAAACTTAAAAGGTACGATAGTGTTGACTTCGTAAACTCTTAGACAGATACATGTTAAATAGTAGATAAGCAAACATTTTAGAACCCACTCCAGCTGAAAGAGTCTCATTGATATATATCCCATCGGATATTTACACCTTACCTATGAGCTCCATTTAGCTGAGTACTTTCCTTTGAAATTTTTCCATTGGAGAAAGGAGGAGAGCTATTTCTCAAAGAACTTTGTTTGTTTTGTTAACATCATCATTATTATTATTTTAAAGTAGAGACATGAGTAGTCATGGTTACCAGCAAAAAAGCAGGTAGAAAAAGTTATGCCACTTATGATATTATTCCATTCTCTAATTTAATTTGTCTTCGGCTTTCAAAGACCAAAGTGAAGAATGCCATTGGAATTCCTTCCCTGGTATTCCTGCCTCCCCCCACAACACTCCCCCCCACTTTCATTTTGCTTCTCACATATTTTAATGACTTCTCCAAGCTTATAGATGATTCCGCTTCTCCTCCTCCTCTTCTTACCCACCTCCCCTTCTTTTCCTATCTCCTTCTTTTTGTTTATGGGAACTAATACTCTTGGGACTTGTGGCTTCCAATAATAATTGGAATTATTATTATAGTAAAAGGCTACTATCTGGAGTGAAACTTAAGTATTTCATTTCTTAATTGGAATATACTAATATTTTCAGAATGGATTAATTTATCCTGAATTTAAAAATCAACAGAAGAGATGAAAATGAACATGTCAAATACAGGATGTTAGAAATTTACTTGCCAGTTCTCACCCATGTAAAACATCTGAACAAAAATGTGATGTCATTTTGGTGCAACGGAATAGAGAACCTAGTTTAAGCAGGGGAGGAGGTGCATTTGGAAGGTTGTTACATGAAGTGGGTCTCAGAGGATATCACTTTTGTAAGTTAAACAGACTTTTATCATAGAAGAGATCTATGAAATTCAAAACTATAGAAAATCTGAAAAACTTCTAATTAAAAAGTGGCATGGGGGAATCTTCCACTCTGATTGGGTCAATTGCTTTCTGGCCTAGTTTTATGAATTAGAATTACTTCTGCTTACTAATGACATTACATAAAACATTGAAATATTTCCACAAATTAAGGTTATAGAAGTTAATAAGGATGGGGTCTCTAAGCATCATGGAATACATTGTTTATAACATTTGAGTATTCAGGACTAAAAGTAACATAAATGTCACATTATCACTGAGTTTAGTGTTTTGTACATAAATTATTTTGGAACTTCTTCCAGCTTTGTTTTTATTTCTTTATTTTGAAAATTACTGATTTTTAATCACTATCCTGAAATATATTTTAGTTTTTTCTCCTTATTTTTCTTATTTATATTTTTTCTCTTTACTTTTAGATACATGCAAAACATATTTTTAAAGAACTTGTGTTGATTGATTGGAATATTCTGTGCTCAATGATTGAAATCAGAAGCAAATTATATTATTTTGAAGATAATCCTCTTTTTCTTCCCAGCACTGAAACATGGTAGAGAAAGCAAAACCCAAGATTGCAAGACATACAAAACTCATTTGAATCTTGACTCTTAATAATTATTTTAAAATCTTAATTCAAACTGGTTTAAAATCTAATAATAAATACTTCTTATGATTAGAATTCAGTAGTCAATCTTATTAAGTGATGCATTTATTTTTTCAATACATATTTATTAAATTCCTATCATAAAGTAGGCATTGTGCTCAATGCTTTCAATGATAAAAACAATTATGAGACATGAGATCTGCTCTTGAGGAACTAAGAGGTGAATACGTGCACTTTTTTAGGTGCACATTTGTATATGATGCGTGGCAATATAAAATGGAAATACAAATGCCTCAAAGACAAAGAAGTTAATATTGGGCATAAAACCATGCAAATATTTGTATAGATAATCCAGAATGGACTTCTGAGAGAAATATCACTTTATTTTGACCTTTAAAGACAGAATTCATAAAGACAAGGATTAGAGAGGAGAGGTAGATGGATTTCAGGCAAGGCGAATTTTATGTAAATGGATGAAGTTTGAGAAAGTAGAACCAATATGGTAGTTTGAATTTACTTTATAGAAATACAAACACAATTTATAGAGGTTAACCTTGGACCTATGATGTGAAAAATGAAAACACATTGCAATTGAGACATTAGAACGGTAAATTATATCAGTTCTATTTTTTCTCCTGCATCTAACCAAGGATAATGATGATAATGATCATCTTAAACAACATTTTTCATGCTTACTATATGCCAGACACTTCTAATAAACTGAAAATAAACCTATATGTTATGTACTATAATTGAACCTCTTTTATAGATGAAGAATTTGAAGTACAGACATGCTAAGTAGGTTGCTCAAAATAACACAGCCTCAAGTATGAAGAGCCAGGATGGAAAACACCATGCTTCAAGCTCTTTGCTATTTGGAAAAAGATGAAAATAGGTAAAGAAGAGCAGAATACTGATGAACGAAACATGTCCAAAACTGAAAACTGAAGTTACAAATTTTTTCAGGTCTCTTTGTGCTTCTAATCTCAGCCAGAAAGTTCACGACCATCCTTGACTCCCCCATCTCTCTCATTCTAATTTTATGTTTGTTGTATACTTTCAGGTCATTCTTAAGAACTTCCATTTTGTTTCATTTATAATGACCTCACATTAGTCCCTGATCCTCTCTTGCCCAACTTACTGCCATTGGTATCGAACCAGTGCCCCTGCCTCCCAATTTCCTCATGGGTCCCAAATTAATGAGAAGGATTGTGGGTGTAATTAAAAGATTCTGGCTCCAACAATTTACTCCCTTTATAAAGGAAAAAAAAAAAAAAGAATGTGAAGAAAAAATTAAACACAGCTTTCTCATCAAGCCTTCCCACTGACTAATACATGGTATGATCTAATTATATCCAGGGTCAAAGAAGCCATGTAGGGTAGGACAGAGAATTTACATTGTGTTGGTGCCAATGCCTGAGCTTTAATCTAACACAAGAAAGGGAGAAAGTCTGAATTAAAGTATTTGAAAAATATCACAGGTGCCTGTTCCCTGACCCCTAAAGATCCCTGAAAAGGCAGATTTCCGGGTGTGAGGCTGGTAGGCAGACAGCAAGGCAGAGGAAAGTGTGGGGGTGCCCTGAGAAAAATCCAGGAGTGGAGAAAGGAAAACGCAAGAATATTAGGTGCCTTGATTAAAAGGTTTCATTTTTCAAAATGCTTTCCAATCTAATTTGTGCCATGTAAAATGTTAAGATCTATTTCTAGGCTGAGTAATACGCTGTAATACAAAATTTGGTTAAATAATAATCTTCCTAATTTTAATTATCATAACCACACACACCAGGGTGCTGGTTCGGCCCTGGTAGATTGCCACTTCCTGCCTGACCCAAACATTTGTCCTGAAGCCTCATGCACACCTGCAGCCAGCGCTGGTCACCCGTGCCCAGGTCACAGCAGACGTCACTCCGTTCATTTTCTGATGTGCGATGTGCGGGCTTTGATCTGCCCGTAGGGAATGGGATTCTGACAGGCATTTTATCTCCCCACATTGAGTCTTGTATGGATTTGTCACTTTCTCCCACCGCCTTGCGAGTTAGTTCAATACCATGACAAGATACGCTGTGAGATTTTATACAGAAGCCGAATCAGGATGTGGAGTGGGGAAGTGCACGTCTTTTCCCACATCCCTGAAGAACCAGGGATCAGGTGGTTGAGGGCAGGAAAGCAAAGCTGGGCCTTTTCCAAGTAAGATGAAATTGTTTTATTTGTACCGCTCTTTTGTGTGTCCACACATACTATCTCAGTTAATCTTCACAAACTATTATTATATACAATGTTTTCATTATCAGAAAAATCATGTTTTGGCAAAGGATTGAGAAAGATACATCAATTTCTAGGCACACTCCTCTTGGTATTAGAGCTGGTAAGTGAGTTCCTGAAAGTGCCAATAGACAAGTGTGGGTAATGAAGAAAAATACTAAATGTAGATGATTAGTCCAGAAAACCTAATTATTGCTACATGAAGAGCATTCCAATTCATGCATTTTGGGGAAATGTTTGTTAGTACGTATGTCACTATTTGATGACCGAAGTGGTATTTTATTTAATGGTCATCTCGCCTTGGCAGCTGCTCTACTCTGTAGTTCAGTGATTAATATTTTATAGAAATGGAACTTTTACACTGTTGGGAATGAGGTATAAAAAGCATCTAGACATCAAGTTTTGGGTACCACAATCTGATAAAGGTGGAGTGGCATTTATATCTATCAATTTCTATAATTGTTTCTTTCTCTTTTATACTGAAAACATATTAGTCATATTTTGTTACTGACTGCTCATGCTCACTCCTCCCAACTCTCTTTAAAATTACTATGAGCAGATAAATAAAGGGATAAAGACACAGGACAAAGAGAATGAATGAAAAGAAAGAGCAGTACAACATTTTGAGAGCTGCGATATGGATGGTTTGGGGGCAACTGACTTTATACAAAGAGATTTCATAATCAAGCAGAGTGATGAGTGTCTAACAACTCCAGAAAGACTCAGAAACTGGGGGATTTACCTAACTCAGAAATCAGTGGTGCAAATGGGGCTCCAAATAGGATTCTTCTCAAGTATTTGAGAAAGAAATGTTGGATGCTCTCAACCCCTCCCCAACCACCTCGATGACTTAATGACTCTACCTTACCATACCCAACTATGGCAAACACTGAGTTTACTCACTGGCAACATCAAGCTAGCAATGCTTTGGTTTGGAGACAACATACACTTTTGAAGGTGGGAATATCAGAAGTAAAATCAGAGAAATAAAGAAAATATCTGTATTAAATAATGAGTTCTTCCTCAACTTTTGTCTCTACTGCAGAAAACAGTTCAAGGCAGGGCATTGGGGGCTCCTTTCCAGTGAAACTCCCAGCTTCAAATGAAATACTTAGGTCAAGTGAAGCTTAGTGAGCAACAAGAAATAAAATAGTAAGCTTCCTCAAGATTGAGGTATACCACTTAACAATCTCTACAAAGGTAAATAGACTCCCATTTGAATTTCATTTTCTAACCCTTTCATGTGAGTTGACAGTCGTGAACCAACAGATATTAGACAAAGAAAAAATAAAACAGATCACAGCACAAAAAAAAAAAAAAGAAAAAAAGAAAACTAAAACAGAACAATATAATTGAACATACCGGAATGACCTGGATGATTTCTTTTTTAATGGAAAAGCTATCAAAGGAAACAAAGACAATAAAAAAGAAAACTTACAAAAAAGTTCTCCATACAATATTCAGAGAAATAAAAGTGACTACTACAACCATGAAAGATTAAAAGGAGAATTAAAAACATAAAAACATACACGCATACTGAAAACTCACTCAGGGACCCCAAAAAAATCTTGGACACACATAATGGCACAACGATGTTTTTAAAAATCAGTGCAAGAGTTGAAAGATAATAACAGTTAATATCTCCCAGAAGTTAAAATGAACAATAAAAAAGAAATGAAAATAGGGAAATAAAAATAAGAAAGTTAGGGGACTAGTCTCCAAAACCTAATGTCTAAATAATAGACATTTATAAATTTAAATGAGAGGAAACGCATTTGAAAAACTGAAGTTCACATGTCATGAAATCATAGAATTCATGACTTAAAGTATGTTCACTCAAATGGATGGGAGAAGACCCATCCAAGACCCACCAAGCTTTCCTCTGCAGATCTGTGGAACATTAACCCCGTTCACTTAGAAAAGTGATCATCAGACAGCCACGGATTTCTCAAATGCCCTGTAATCTCAGTGACAACGGGGCCCCGCTGCAATAAATTTAGACCCAGGCAAATGATTAATAAAGACAGTTTTATCTGTAAATGTTCTCAGTGCTATAATTCTCAAGTACTCTTTCATAGGAAAAGGGATCAGCTTCCCCCCTTTGGTGAGGGTGAAACCACAGAAAAAGAAGTGGGACTCAGGGACGAGATTTTCCAACACAGGAGAGGTGAAGGAAATGCTTCAGAATGATGGCGAAGACAGGGACACAGAACGAGAGCTTCAAACCGGGAAAGCAGCCACTCCAGGCTGGAGCAAGACAGAGAGATGCCTGACAAAGGTGCTTCAATAGAATAAAAAAAAGTAACATCTAGGAAAATTAAAAAAAATTAAACACAATCCCCATGCTCTACATGGCTAAGCTGTGAATAATATGTGGACATTGCCTCTTCATCTAGAAAGGGCGAGGGGCACATTGGGGATTGCTTGCACAGCTAAATTGTATAAATAATCACACAAACAGAAATCAAGAAGTAACAGTAAAATTACTTCATGTGGTAACATAAAGACCAAGAGAAAATAACTAAATTTTTTGGAACCATGCCTCAGAGGAAATAAAAAGATTGGAGTTAGGGAGCAACAGAGTAGTCTGATCCTTTTACTTACAAGCTTTGCAAAACAGTTCGAAATTTCCAGCTTTACATAAGCATAATCTTAACTGAAAAAAAATTAAACATAATTAATTAAAAATAGTATTTTGTAACATTAATGTTTTCGTTGTCAACAAGGTAAGTAAAAATAATATTAAAATAAAATAATAACTAAATACATTGAAATATTTACCTTATTATGCGCCAGGTACCGTGTCCAGTCCTTTATGTATTAAACTGACTTTTATCCTTCACAACGGTACTTTGGCATCAGTACTACTATCTCTATTTTGTAAGCCGGTAAACTGAGTTTTAAGGAAGCCAATCAATTACCCACAGTTCAGAAATCTTCTAACTGCTGGAACCAGCATTCAGGGCATGGTAAGCCTCAATATAAGGTGTATGTGTAGGCATTAGTCATCTGTGGTGTTGAATGAATGGACATACAGCTTAGCAGTTCTTACTAAAATTTACTTTCACCTTGACCATGAATTTACCTTAGGCCAAGGCCTCATATTGCTAGAACATTATTAACTAGCAAATTCATCCCTTTAAATCAAAAAGGAAAATGAGAAACCATTGACAAGAGTAAGAATTTATTATTTTTATAGTTTTGTTAAACTAAGTAGGGTCATTTAAATTCACATTTAACCCAACTTCTGCTCTTTCTCATCATAAACAAGTAACATACATCAACAAAACCAATTAATTATTTTCAAAACCTCTTTTGCTATTAGAGCTTTGTCTATAATTTGAACGTATATTAATCATTACTTTGTAGTTAATTATTTATAAGTATTCTTTGAGGCCTGCCTTATGACATAATTAATAAGCTATATTAATTATCAAATTTTCACATCTAGAGTAGGAAAACCACTGTAATGTATTGAATGTCATTAAATTAGACTACTTATTCCAAAATGGAAAAAAATATATTTTAAACATTTTACCTGCAAAATTGCCAGTTCTCAAGGACAGTGTTAGGTAGTCATCTGCCTAGAATCAGAGACACCCATGCTATGCAGCTATTGGGTTGGCCAAAAAGTTTGTTCAGTCTTTTTCTGTAAGATGGCATTAATAGTACTTGTCTGTAACTTTATTTGAAACAATTTTGTTAGATTATATTGTAATTGCTATCATATCAGCATAATTAAAAAAACTTATAAGAATTGGTGAATTTGTGTGTAGCTATTTTAATATTGAAAATGGAAGAAAATAAGCAACATTTTGGCATATTATGCTTTATCATTTCAAAAAATGTAAAAGTACAACTGAAAATCAAAACAAAAAATTTGTGCAGTGTATAGAGAAGGTGCTATGGCTGATCCAACATGTCAAAAGTGGTTTGCAAACTTTTGTAGTGGAGATTTCTCACTGGACACTGCTCCAAGGTCATGCAGGCAAGTTGAAGTTGATAGTGATCAAATTGAGACATTAATTGAAGAACAACATTCTACCACATGGGAAATAGCTGACATACTCAAAATATCCAAATCAATAAAGTTATTGGTGAAAATGAAAACTGTCGTTTATTTTATGGAAAAAACTCAATGGACTTTATGGCCAGCCTGATATTATCTATTCTATTAGTGTGATTCTGTTTAGTATTGGAAGGGAATTCAACTTGATAATCAAAGATAACTCATTGCTGAGAAAGGATGTGCAAGAAATGATTTCAAGTGCTTTGAATTCAATGTGTTGCTCTTTTTAACCTCACAACATTCTATCTGGTAGGCATATTACTTTTATTCTCACATTACAGATGAGGACACTAAAGCACAAAAAGAACAAAGAACTTCGCTAAGGTTACCCAACTTGAGGTAAGAGGTCAGACCTAAAAGTCACATGTTGGCACCTTGGCTTTAGAGTTTGTGCTCTCAAAGTGACTCCAGAAGAAAAAAAAACAGAAAATTATGAAAAAGGGCAGATACGTTACTATTTCACATAGTAAATTTCCTATAGTATCACATTTGTAAATTGAATGACTTGAGTTAAATACTTTGACCCTCTAGGCCTCCATATTTTCATCTGTAAACTTGGGTTAATAAGGATACATAAGGGACGGAATGACAATATGTGTGAGCAGTTTGCAAACTCTTAAATCATATAAAATACTATTCACTTTTAAGGAAAGCAAATTCACATTACTGACGTCTTTGGAGACCTGGGTTACCAACTAAAACATAGACTGGCAGAAGAGGCAGAAACATGTTTATAACTTCTGACCCCTGTAATTCTGCAGGGCTGAACTTAAGACCCCTTTTAAATCAGGGACAATTGAATGACAGTGTGCACCACCATGGGGATTAGAGAGTGAGGAAAGACACATCAATAAGCTCACCTATGAGCAATGGAAATTGAGAATTTGGAGAATCAATGAGATTTTCGGGCTTAATAGGACAAGTGTAATTAACTGAATATTAGGTTTTCTTTCCCACAGGACTGCAGAGGAAATTGGCCTTTGACAGAATAGCATAATTCAGTCAATAATCACATGGAAGTGGTGAGGATAATTAAAAAATGAACGCTGCAGTGAAATGCACCAGAGAATGTATACTCCTGACTACTGCGCACATTCTCTTGGCTTGAGCATTGTTAAGTAATATTTTTTCATAGTTCAAAAATTTCTTAAACAGGAATTATACATATGAAGAGCCTGGGTGGCTATAAACCTCATAATAAAATACAACTTTTTCAAGATCAGGAAGAAAAGCTATGTTCCAGAATAACCCACTGCCAGCTGTACTTTAAATTAAAAAAAAATAAAATAAAATGGCAAATGCAACTAGAATAAAGTGTTAGGCCTTTTAATCACCGAAAACTCAATTTTTACTTAGTTAATTAGCAGCTGGCACATCAAATGATATACATTGCCAGTTCTGGTACAAAACAGAACATAAAAATTATAACTTATGAGTAGGTAGGAAAATCTTTTTAAGTAAATAAGGATCAGTAAAATCTTGCAATTGGGTTGGGGCTCAAAACATGTTAATTTAATCTGATTTCAGCAGATAATTTTTTAGCTCTTTGGGAATCATAGTCATTAATGGTCATTTCTTGCACTTCTACTATTAAAGCCTTCAATTGGCAATTAAGCAAAGAGGAGAGAATTATCACGAAATTCTACATTGTTGGCTCAATGTTTGTTTTGAGATCAGAGTTCATAAATAAGAAATTCTATTTTGTATATATATATTTTACATTTATAGCTTTGATTTCTTGCTGTTTATATATGTGGTTAAAATTCCTAAGAACTAAGAATATTAAAAAATTGCTAGGTACCAAGATAATCTTTATTTTCTTAAGATCTTGTGTATGCTGGTCTTGCCAGCATTTTTACCCACATGCAATGCTGAATATTCAAAGTAAGGAAAAAAAAGGTATAAAAACAGATGGAAAATAACTTAAGTTGTGCTAAACTAGGCACCCAGGAGGAAGTTAGTAGCTGAAGGTATGCCAAAAAAATGACATAAAAATTTTAAAATGCCAACTTACAGAAATCGTGCCCCTAGAATACATGGCACCCACCTTCATGGCCAAAATGGAAAGAAAAATTGAGGAGAGAACCTAAATATTCTTGGAATTTCCCAGAACAGATTCATTGGGTGTCTTATGTTCAGTTTTTACTATCACCTACAAAAATAAAGAAATTGCTTTAAAAAATCTTTTTATAACCTTTTTAGAAAGCTCTCAAAACAGTAGTCTTAAAGATGCCATCCGGTTTTTAAATGATCTTAAGTTGTGTGAAAATATAAAATTATTATGTATTCTAATAATTATTTGAGTAATATTCTGCGTGTCTCTTATTTCTTGGCACTGACCAATCAGAAGCCTTCCTTAGCAATTTTCTTTATCTAAAACAAAATAAAACCAAAAGATAAAATTCCAATCACATGTACACACAGTTCCTTTTTTCCCTCAGCCCCCTGCTGTGTGCGTATGTCTGTAGTTGTATCTAAGAACAGGAGAGAAATTAGAGATTCCCATATGTAACTTCCTGTTTGTCTAACATCTTTTTTTGGCTGTTGCTTCTCTTCTGGTGAACACTAATACTGTCATTGCCCTAAAAAGGTGGCTTTCTGGTGAGGACATTTTGAGATCTTCAGAGCCTGGCAGAGAAAGTACATTTTTGGTTATCTCAGGTGGGAGATTTACTCTGACTTACCCTGCTCCAAACATAGTTCCCATAGGCTCTCTTCCATTCTCATTTCCGGTGTCAGTGCTGGGCTTCGCAGGGTGAGACACCGAGATACCGCCTGTCTCCTTCATTGTTCAGGCAATAGTGCAAAGTGCATGCACACTTACAAGTTCATTATGAAGATGCTTGTGCTTGCTGGTCTTTCTCCCTGTGCCCTGCTGTCTTGCATCAATGCCCTGTTTACTCATCTCAGATTGGACTGAAGGGCCAACCTGCTATATAAATAGAAATTTACCCAGTAATAGGATGTTAGTCTCAGTTCCGTTTAGTCATTTTTGATCTTTATGAATTATTTTATTAGCGCCTTCTCTCTCCCTTTGAACCTAGAGGGGCATAGGCCATTTAAGGCTTTCAGATGCCACGGTAACTGAACTATGTTCAGTCTGGTGATTTGAAACACCAAGAACATGTTCTAACTCCTGAAGCTCTAAGTCCTTTTATAGACAAGGATGATGACTACAAATATAAGAACCCAGTCAGTCCCCAGTGTTACTGCTTTTGTTAAGAGAGTCATTACTTCTTACCTTAATGTTTGCAATTACTTATTAATTGATGCCCCTCTATCATTTGATATCTCAACAACATGACCTCCAAATTCTAATCAACCAATAAAACTGGTAGACCATGGTGTTTGGAGTCAAATTCCTGAGTTAAAATCCTAACTCCACTAGCTACTTACTGGGTCTATGATTTTGGAGTTAATTAAATTTTCTGACTGCAGTCATCTTGTCTGTAAACTGATAATAGCAGAGCTTATTTTTAGGATTACAGGAATATTAATAATAGAATCTGTGTAGATACACATAGCAGTCAACAAATATTAGCTATTTTATTGAAAAACTTTTAATTTAGGATTCACTCTATTATATTCAAATATTAGAATATGTCTTCTAATATTAGAATATGTCCTCCTCATATTCAATTTTTAAGATAGATAATTTCTACATTTTACAAGGAAGAGATAGAAGTTGAGAGACAATAGAATGTGCCTAAATTTCTACAGGTGATGAGTAGGACAGTCAGAATTTTAACTCGGGCTGTTTTGAATTTTAAAGCAAACAAATAAACAAACAAACGAACAAAAAAAACAAAAAGAAATAGAAGACAAAAAATATTGTTATTTTCCTTTACATGACCATGCATTTTGTGATCAAGGTAATCCCTTTAATGGCTAGACATCCTTAAGTCTAAAGTCCTCTTCAGGGCAAACAGATCTTCCTTGATCTTGTCTTTTCCATGTTATCTAAAAAATAAATAAATAAATAAATAAATTCATTAATTAACACCCCCCACTCCGAACAGCTGTGATTACACTAAGTTAATTCTAGTTCTCTGAAATGGGCAAGTTCTTTCTCTCCTCCATATCTCCCCAAGTGTCATTCTGCCAGCCTGAGATGTCCTACCCCTTCTCTTGCCTCACTTCATCTGGAGAACTTTTGCTCAATTCAAGACTTACCTGAAGCCTCTGTCTCTAAAGTCTTCTAGGACTGACTTTCTCAACACATTTTGGTCACTTTATGTTATTTTACTGCCATTGCTCTTATTATTGTTAATATTAACAATTTCAAATTTATGGTGTGAAGTGTAGTGCGGAAAACCTGAAATGATAAGCAGAAGACCTGACTTTTTGTAACTACTAAATAAACAGTTTAGTTCATGATTGATGTATAAAAATATATGACCTTCATTTTTGCCTCAGTTGTTTTTTTAGGTGAAAAGAAAGAATTATATTGCACATCATCTCTGACATTGCATCTACCATACATAAAAAAAATTTGAACAAGCTCTCCTTATTTCCTTCTATAGAAAAAGAAATGTTCAGTTGAAGAAAAAAATAATTTCTATTAACGGTTTGGACCAAATTTTAAAAATTTTGTTAGCATCATTCTTGTCTTCTTTTCTCTTGATTTTATTCACATCTACCTCCTCCTACTCTTTTTCCTCCTATAACATCTTAGTGAGAGAGACCTTTTATTATATATATTATTATATACATATATAATTTTATTATAATAATGATTATAATATGCATATAAGTACATATTCATTATGTATGCCTAGGTGTATTTTAATTGCAACAATACAATCCTTAGGCAAATTAAGTCTAATTTTAATGCTTTAACTGTCATGTTCTCCCTAAGAATTATTTGGGCTTATTAAAGGGCTCATCTCTTTTCTCAGTTTTTAAGCTATAGAGCAAATGGGTAAAATCAGTTTGTGGTTCTGTGATATCAAAGCAAAATGAGCTCTTAATTTTATATTATTCTAACAAGAGACCATGCAGCTGAGCATCTTTTACCTTCTTTGATTTTAATTTGATTTTGCTAAAGAGAGATAAAATGTTCTCATAAATGATGTTTAACTTCAAACAAGGATGCACTCAAAATAAGCCGTTCAAGTTTACAATTTTAGGTAGTTTTTAAAAAGCAAAATCTATAGGTTATAGTCTTTTTCAAACACTTTAACACAAAGGTTAACACATTATAAGCCAAGATACAAGAGTGTTTTCCTTAATCTGTTTATATTCAGCAGAAGTCCCAGGACTGATGAAACAGAAAGCCTCCCTTTATAGATATTTGCAAAACCTGAAAATATCTAGCAGCTCAGTAAAAGGTCTCTCCTCCAGATTGCAGGGGAAATAAGTGCAACCACACACATATGCTGCAAAGGAAGGCTTGATTTTAATGGTTCAAACATAACCATGAGAAAATATAAAAAGAGACATAATTTTCATGACAGAAATGAGATATTCAAAACAACATCAGGGAGAATGTTTGGAAGGTTAAAAACATTGATTTGGAGTCAGCTGGACCTCAGGTTAAAGCATAATTGTCATACTTATTAGGAATATGAACATGAACAAGTTATGCAACTTTGTGTGATTCAGGCTACCCATATGCAGAATGAGGATGACACAGAACTCAAGATTACTATAAAGATCCATAAAGTAATGGGTGTAAAGCACATAGGATGTGACCTGAGACATCATAATTGCTCCACAGGTGCTTGATATCAAAACTGCAATCATAGGCTATCTAGAATATAACAATGGTTGAATTTTTATAGATTATAATTTACGTGCTATAGTAAAAGGTATATTTAGAATAATATTCATCATGTTCAATACTTTCAATACTGAAGACACAGAAAAATATTAAATATATTGACTGTAAAGTTAATGGAGGTTAAGGAAAGCAAAAATGGCAATGAAATAAAATTAAACATAAGTACATTTTAAAGTAAAATTGTCAAAATATTAAAAATCCTCTTTTGAACGAATAAAAATATATCAATTAGTTAGATTAACATAAAACACAGAGAATATGGCCTCAAACACAAGCATATTGGGATTAAAGTAATATAATTATAATTCTGCTATTTCTCAGTTATACCAGGAGTATTGCAACATGTTTCCCTTTGCTTGGAAATATTCTCTTCTGGATAATTCCTTCATTTTTTTGTTCATGTTTTTAATCATTTTGTATTTTTAAAAACAATTTCTTTTATTTTCGAAATACCAATTATTAATTTATTTCTTTGCAGTTGCAAATTTCCTTGACAGCTGTGAGAAAATGCAGCTAAGTTCTTTTATTGTTTTATTTTTTGGTCACTCAGTATATGCTGACCTCTGTCAGGAGAGACATGGAACAACAGAAAGGGGTTTTCCTTCCTGCTTCCTGTATGCTGTCTCTGAAGGCTCCTGCAGAGCAAGAGGCTTCTGCAGAGCATGGGTGGCTTTTCCAGCCCTAGGCTTTGCCAGCATAATAATTTTCTCCAGCTTTGGGGTCCTGGGCAGCGTTATGGTCAGCAGTACCCACAGGACACTCGGTTTGTGAATGTCGTTCCCCGAGACCATGAAAGGCAGATTCCATTAAATTCCACCATCACAGCACTTCAGTGGTTTCTCTGCTACTCAGGGAAACACAGCCATGAACTCTCAAAAAATGTCCGATTGTCATTTTACTTTGTAAGTTATATATTTACGGTAATTGTCAGAATTCTTACATTAGAAAAGTCTACCTTTGTGATCAAAAATGGTATTATTTAAATATGGTCGTGATATATTTCTATACATCTTGTCGTGTATTTAAAAATTACTTTTCTACTGTGTCACACACATACAGTACTTTTGTTGTGTTTACAACAACTCTATGATAAGCCATTCTATATGCATGGGACAACATGAACATTTGAAATTCTTAATTTCTGTACTTCTGAAAAATCTGGTGATTTTTATAGTTATCATTTTGTCCACGAATTTGGTGATTATTTAACTACATAGTCAAATATATGTTTAGCAAAAAAATGCATGCATTATGTTTTAAAATTTAAATCAGAAATTAGTTAAATAAATATATTTTTAAATGCTGTAAAATTTTAAAAATAATAAAATCCTAGCAATCTGGGAAAAGAAAAGTGTGGAGAAAGAAAAGAGAAGGTCACAGAGAGACAGACACAGATAATGAGTGTATGGGGACAAATTATACCGAGCACTCTCTGCTTCTTATTATTCTTCAAGTGGTTCTTTCAGGAACAATGGCTCAGGGCTGAAAACCTAGATTTTTGCTGTTGTGATCAAAACCCAGTTGTCTGATGCTGCCTATGTCTCTGTGCTAGAAACACATTTAAATGATAATAAAGCAACAGCACTGAAAATGTTCCAGCTCATAGTTATCTGACAATGAGAAAATATAGTGTGCTTTGATTGTAATTGCTGCCAGACATTGAAATGGCCCTTCCACATATATTTATTCTGAATTTATTTTCTCTACAAGTTGTAATGGTGTCACTAGCCAGTCAGCAACCAGGAAACATGTGAGGTAAATTGGGAATCTTTCATGTTGGAAATGTTAGGCCTAAAAATATAGATATGCCATAGGCTTATTTATAGTGGGGCTGTTTGTTATTTACTATGTTATTATGCAATAACTCTGTTGTATTTTTGTGATTTACTAAGTGTGTTATGTAAAATTCTGGGTGGTGATTTAACTCAGCTCTTTAAATCATTCCTCTCTGTGGCTCCTGTTGCTGACTCTGATTTATGATGCTGCACTGAAGATGAGAGCCTTCCATAGAAAAAAAGATCTTTTCTGAGTAAGAATCGTTCTATGGCAGCCGTGCTAGACATTGAAGGGGTCTCATTTAGGAGGTAAAATGCCAACAGGCCCAGCCACAGACTGTTTGTGGAATTATTCCTTTCCACAGCTGTCAAAATCCCATCCAATCTTTCACAGCCAAAACGACCTCTGAAGCTCACGAAACTTCCCATTCATCTTGAGAAGAGCTCCAATCAAATTTGGAAGAGAGAAATAGGTCTGTAATAGGTAATAAATCAATTTGGCGTTCTCTTCTTTTTCTCCTTTTTATCCAACTAATCCAAATGATAATATAGGTCTATTCCCAAAGTTTGAAAGAACAACATTATTTGGTGTGATACGTGCTATTCCATATTTAGAAGAATAGAGACAATACATAAAGTTAGTTAACCCACCAGCATATCTAGCAAACTCCAACAATTTTGTCTATTATAATGACAATAATAAGTGGACAGTCAACAATTCAGTTAATGTGACCAGTCAGGGTGAGTGATGGGCCATGGCTGATTGAATTCTTATTAATAAGTAGAAATAATGCTATTGTCAAATTTGCTGTGCGACATTAGTTATCTACCATTATGTTTTCCCAACCAAGGAGACTGGTGCCACCTTGGATCTATTTATCTTTGTCTATTTTAAAACATGATCAAAATTAATCAATTTGGATAATTAGATCATTTTTTAAATGATAATAATGATGACTGTGAAATCACCCTGAAGTTTTTGTTCCTTTAAAGCCTGGGAACAAATAAATAGATTCTGAGAGTCATCTTATTTGTTACTGTTGGGAACCAGCATCATGGTCTATATCCATTGGAAATTATGAGTACTAATTATTTTGTGACTCTGCAATCCACGCTTCTTAGAAAATAAATGTGCCCTACAGTTTCACTTGATTGAAAGGCCCAATCAGAATGAAACTGGGGGTTGTTCTAGCTGCATGTTTTCAGATACAGGTTAACTTTTTAATAAATGTTATAGCACATCCATCATCAATAAATCAATACTATTATTGTATATACTTTTGAATATCAAGACTTATCATCAGAGTAAATAATTTGTTGAAAAATGTTTTACACAATTCAACCATTTTATTTTTCTAAATATGGAACTCTAAATCAAGCCATTCAATTTTGTATATTCTTAAAGGGCAAAGTTACATAATCATATGTATATATCAGTATATATGTTTACACATACAACTGTAGATAAACTATACTTTCTTCTCTCTGTAACTCTCTTCCTTTTTTCTTATTTCTACTTACTTCACTCAAACACTGGTCTCTGGTATTTCTCAGCTTCTGTTTTAATGCTGGAAACAGATTTCCTACCTTGATGAATGAGCTCTGCCAGAGTTTATATACTTTGATGCCCTGGCACCTCTTGGAGTAATAATGAGAACTGCTGCTTCCTAATAGGTATTGCTGTTTACTCTAGTGAAGAAGGGGATTTTACAAAATGATTTATTGACTATACAAGATGATTCCAAAACCGATTTGCTGGCTGACTAGTAACAATAATATTACCAGTTGATATTAAACTTACATAAATGAAAAGTTAATATAGAAGGCTGATTTTTAAAAGTATTTCTGTGCTGGAATATCTAAAATGAAAAGATTTAAGTTCTATAGCTTAATGGCCTGCAGGTTGAAAATCAACCACATGTAATATGAGTAGCCATACACTTGATGGCTGTAATAGCTCCCAGATAAGCTTGAGAGAATAATTATCTACAGACATATCCAGTTCCTTGACTTGATTTTTATCATCCCAACAGTCTCCTAAATTTGTGTTCCTGTATCTGTGATAATGCATTTATTATCAAAATACAACATAAAATGCCATGTACCCAAGCCAGAGCTCAGCCTTCTTAAATTAAATAAAATTTGACCATATTAAGCAAACTCTCTAAAAAGGATATTATCTCTTTGCTCTGTAAAAGTGGAAGGGAAATAAGTTTAAGTGCCTATTGAATGATAGGTGAATGGGCTTGTCCTACTAAATTTGGGCAATAGAGCTATAATAGAGCTGTGAGGTGGGATACTTTTCTATCTATGGAGGAAAATTCCAAGAGGAAAAGCATTTGCCCTAAATCTATAGAGCTTTTAAATTTGTAATTAAAGTCAACATCAGTCTAATTTTATGACCAATGCTGTTTTTCATTATTTCAGTACAGGTATCAACATTTTTTCTTTATTATTGTGATTAAAAATTACTAATTGTGGAAAGAAAACATAAGTTAAGAAAAAGCATATTAAATTGTTCTTGAATTTGTTTGCTTATGGTCTCTGTGGGATTCACCAAGAAAAGCAAAATCGAGCATCTCCTTTTTACACCAGTAAAGAATGCAAAAACTTTAAAAGTATATTCTGTGCAGCTGAGGTTTTGGAGATTTCTGAAGAGGAGGAGGTCCTGTGGATTACATAGATATTGCATTCACGACTCACACCGCCCCCTGGTATCTTTTCATACAAAGGTTTTGTTTGGGTCAAGCCTGGACTGATTAACTCATTATATGTTAAAATCAAAACCCTGGTCACATACATGCACTTTGTTTGAGAAGTGACTCATCTGTTGCCTAAAGTGAAGGGAATTTTCTGAGTTTATTCAGACAGTGAGTGAGGCCTCAAAGTGATGCTCCTGGTCCCTAAACAGAGCTCTTTGCATTTCCCCACGCTGCTTTTCTGATATTTGACTAGCTTGGGAAATTGGAGATTTTAAAGGCTGTGAATCCAAATCCTTGTGCATTTGGCTTTTCCTTTGTACAGTTTATAATAGCTCAGTGGCTGTGGGGAAGGTAATCTACTCCTCAGTGTGCATGTTCTTATACCACGGGCGATAATCTACCGAGCTCTGGAGTTCCCACAATATAAGCAACTCCCTTTGTGATTTCCATTTGCTGTAGGTCTGTAATGGTGCTTGGCACTTTAATAATTAGTCTTCAGGGAGCTTTAATAGAGTAGGGCAACTGTTTTAATTAACTTAATCCCCAGAACATGAGTTGACCATTAGACATCAAATCACAGTTTAGCTCCAAGTATTTGAACGCTGAGGAAATCACATTTGTTAACTACAGTGCGGATAACATTATCTTCTGTTGTAAAACAATATAGCTACAGCTGAGTTGGCCACCCTGGCCTCTGACATTGCGGTAAATGAAGTCATTATTTCCATTGGAATGTATGTATAATGGAAGCAGCTTAAGAGTTGGGCTTTGGGTATTGGAGAGATGGTGTGTGCTGGCCTAATTTATGGGAAGCAAAAGACAAATAGAAAAGAAGAGCCAATTTGAAACTTGCATAGTGCAAATTTTCAGCTGAATAAAGAAATGCATGTTGCAAAGTGACTGAAAAACAAATTGGGCTCAAAGAGAACAGTATTGCAATAATGTATTTTTATGCTCTGATAATTTCATGTGACTTTTTAAAAACTATAGCACTGACTATTTTAGTTATGCATTTATTTATTCAAACACTTGTAGTATACATAAACACTAGGGAAAATGCTAAGTGCAGGGGAGATGAAGGAAAGTATTTGCAACCATAGTAAAATCATAAGCTAGAGTTCAGAAAATATTTTTCATCTACATAAAGGAATTTTATTCTCACAACAAATAGAAGGGATTCTTTATTGGTTCATGCATTCCATATATATTTTAAACATCTGTAATATAACGTGAGATATGAAGCACTGGGAGGGGGTGTGTACGAGCACCGGAGTTCGACTCCAGCTAGATGTACTTTAGATTCGTGGAGACTAAAAAATGACAGTGGAGCGCTGGAGGGGGAATCATATCCATTTAATCTCACTCCTGTGGGCAAGGGACGGGAACAACAGGATTCGCCTTACAATTTTCGTGGTGGCAAGCTGGAACAGGGGAGTCACAGGGTCAAAGGGGTCATCCACTTTCCCTCTTGTCCTGCAGAGGCCAGCAAGGACTTGGGGAGCCAAGTTTATCCACCTTAGTCTTGTCCTGTGGTGGCTGGCAAGGGCTTAGGAAGCCAATATCATCTGCACCCCTTGAATAGCACGGCCCGTATATTCACATGAAGTTAACAAAGGGGGCACCCGACCAGTCTGAGCTGTGTGATGACGTAACACTTACAAACTGAGAAATTATCTTTAGATAAGTGTGACCTACCAAATGTGGACGTGAGGGTCCTGGCTATGGTCACCCTGACATAACAGGGGGTCAAAGAAATGAGACACATAAATAACCCCCAAGACTGTAAGTGAAGTGGATAGGGTGAACAGTAGAGGACTAATTAAATCTGTGTGATCAAGTTGGATAATAATGTTAACTACAGGTTGCTACAAGAGGACCTAAGAACGAGACATACCCTAACGTTCTAGAAGTTTCATGGATGACATAGTATTTGGATATAAAAGCTGCAGATCAATGGTTAGTCAGACCTAGAGTTGGATAAAGGTGTCCCAGGAAAAATGAGTAAATGTTCAAGGATCCAGATTCAAGAGAAAATTTGCCTGGTGTTTAATCTTAAAAATATTCTTGCAGCTGGAATAGAAAATATGAAGATTCAATGGGAGGAGTGATTATATCACGAAGACTCTAATGTTCCTGGCTATGAAATTTATACTTAATCATAAACAGCATATGAGGGTGCATTGAAGACTCTGAAGCAAGGCAGCTTGTAAGGAATAAAAAGGCAAACAGAATAATGTAACTTATTTAACACCATATATTCAATATGTGGATAAACATGTAATAAATGTAAAAGCATATTAATGAGAAAGCTTACATTCTTTTTCATACTGTTTGGAATCCGATGTGAATTTTACAGTTGTTGCATGCAACAATTTGGATTCGGCACATTTTAAGTGTTTGCTAGTTGTACTCAGCTAGTGGTCTCCGCATTGGACAATACAACTGAAAGTCTTACCCAGCAAACCTCCCAACCTGTAGGGACTTAGCCTCAGTCCAGTGTTTTCTAAGACAGGGTGGTTAAGTCTGCCTAATTCTGGGGTTTAATAAACAGGCACACTTGGTTTTAGCTCAAACTACATCTGCTAATTAATAGCAATAAAGATGATGTTTGGGATGCTATCTGACAATGCTCTTAGTTTTCGATGTGCTCAGAACATATGTGGAGAAGATGGTTTTATTTATTGAAGGGCTCCTTGGAAACCCAAACTAATGGGAATCCAGAAAGAAGTAACAACTAAATTGTTGAACATGAGAGTCCGGAACTCAGTCCACCTCCCTATATCCACAGTGCATGAGATTGGTTTTGACACTCCAGTCCAAAGAGATGTTTTCACTTTTGAGCCATTTATATACATGCTATTATTAAATACTAATATATTAATTTGTGAATGTGTAATTTGTGTAATAACTCTAAAGATACATTAATTTTTTGTTTTAAATATTATACTACCTCCCAGATACATTGAAAATATTATGTGCATGCATAGTTCTAAGTATTTTCACATGCATTATATATGTTCTTTTCAAAAAAATTCAGAATTAAGTATGACTATACCTTAACAGATTAAAATATATTTTTTATTGATATGAATTAAAGAATAATAAAGTAATAGAATATCAGATAGGGAGAAACCTTCAAGTTGCAGGATTCATGATGCCTTAATGGATTCTTCAATATTTCTTACAAGACTTTACCACTATAATATCAAGAATTTTCATTCCATTTTTGAGAATCTTTGACATTGTTAATTTTTTGACTTTCCATTCATCTTCCCAAACATTATTTTTGAAGTCACATGGTTAATTAAGTCTAGTTCTCTCCAAGAATAGTCATTATATTTCTGAAGATGAACATCAGGCTTCTGGTAGATTTCATTTCAAGTGAACACATATCTACAGGAATCTTGTCGTACTTAATCACTTGGGGGATAAAATTATGAAGGACACTAATTTTGCTTTCAAGGGATATAGAATAAACAAGTAAGGCAAAACTGCAAAATATTGACTCTAACGCTAGGCGCTGTGATATGTGCACCTAATAAATGTAAATGATTATGCCACCAGAACTCAAAGTGCCCTATGTTCTCACCCAGGTGTTCAGGAAGACATTAGGAAAAAAATAGGTATGGGGGGGGGGATCCTTAAAAAAGATAAAGTCTAAGCACAGAATGAGTGGTGGGAAACCTTGGATAAGGATGAATTGTGGGTACAGCCTTTTCAGTGTTTAAAGATGTGGTTGGTCCAAGGTGTTTGTAAAAATGTAAAAGGGCATAGGATTAGAAAGAGTATGAGTATAGACAAAAGGATGTCTGGGGTGTCTTGATAAAGAATTCAAGATTTAGCCCTGGCTGGTGTGGCTCAGTAGATTGAGTGTTGGCTTGTAAACCAAAGGGTCGCTGGTTCAATTCCCAGTCAGGGCACATGCCTGAGTTGAGGGCCAGTTCCCCAGTTAGGGGCATGTTAGAGGCAACCATACAATGATGTTTATCTCCATCTCTTTCTCCTTCCCTTTCCCTCTTTCTAAAAATAAATATATAAAGTCTTTTAAAAAAAGAAGTCAAGATTTATAGTATGATATGAAGTATCCTTGTAGGATTTGGAAGTATGTTTTGAGAGTAAGAGTATGGTGAAAAAAATGATTAAGGAAATAAAAATGTGATATGTATATACAATGGAATACTATTCTGTCATTAAAAATGGAATCTTGTTATTTGTGACAGCATGGATGGATCTTGAGTGTATTGTGCTAAGTGAAATGTCAGACAGAGAAAGACAATGTTGTATTATCTCATTTTTATACTGAATGTTAAAAAAGCAACACAAACTCAGCTCATAGATACAGAGACTAGAGTGATGGTTACCAAAAAGGGGGAAAAGTGTAAAATGCATGAATGGGGTCAAAAGGTACAAACTTCCAGCTACAAAATAAATAAGCCACGAAGATAAAATGTACAGCATAGTGTCCACAGTTAATAATACTGTATTATATATTTGAAAGTTGCTAAGAGACTATGCTTTTAAAGTCCTTGTCATAAGAAAAGGAGAAAAAGAAAATAGTTTTGTTGCTATATATCTTGATGGATGTTAACTGTATTTATTATGGTGATCACATCACAATGCATGCAAATATCAAACCTTATGTTGTACACATAAAACTAATATATATATATATATATATATATATATATATATATATATATATACACACACACACACACACATATATACATATCAGTTATACCTCAATAAAAAAAAAACAATAATTGGAGTTTTAGGTGGAATATCCTGAAGTAGGACACTTTCCAATTTTAAAGATGAGGAAACACACATGGAGCTTAAACATATACACAATGTAGGACGTGGTGACTATCAAACTTGGAGAATCTGACTTTTGGAATGAACATCCTTTACCCTTCTGCTTTTCTGGCCTACTTGGTATTGGTGGCTATTGCAACAGAAATAAAATGATGGGCATCAGGAACAATTAAAGACATCAGATTCTTAGATCTTAGGCGTTGCTTTGGTGTGGAGGAAAGGAGATAAAGAAAGAGAAGAATTAAGATGATTTCAGGATTTTTCTGTATGTGAAAAAGGATTTTGCAGATGTTAACCCAAGAAAAGAAAAATAGAAACAGAGGTAACTTGTTTTGTAGCTTGTTATAATTCTTTATTCATACTAAATATTGTTCCGTTTGAGTTGACACTGGCAAGACGTCTGAGTAATGATACTTAGAAGTTTAACTACTATTCAATAACTCATTTATTCATAAAATCATCAGGTTAACATTTCAGGAAATTCCATTTAAGTTTATAATTAGTCATAATCATTTAAGAATAATAACCAAAAACAAACATTCACACAGGCCCACAAACAAAGGCATAGTGCATCCCTCATTCTGTGTGATAAAAGGCTGAGTGACATTAATTAGTCATTTGGAACAACAAACTCAGGAACATTGTATTTTAATGTTACCAGATTTTTATAATTGTGGAGGAAGAATCCATGAAAACATTTTTATCTATTTGGCTAAAGATGTTTATGAACACACATATATACAATAAAATCTGTGAAATGTTTTGAGGCACTTGGTAAAATTTTCAACAGTCGTTTGAAATACCGGTTCCAATTCTTAACCTGTTCTTGTGTGCAAGTCCATTACCATGCAACTTTGAAGTAGCTCCTGCAAAAAGTGCCATATGATCCGCTGATGATGACTTTGGACTCTACCCCAAAAGTTGTTTTAGTTACTGGGATGTGGGCAGAAATAACTGAGCGGAAACTCCTAGCTTAGTCCTTAAGAGAACTTGCATATTCCAACTCCTTGTCTTGTGCTTATACTTTTACTATAAAAAAGCAGCCCTAACCATCCCCAGAGGCCCCAAAGGAGAATGAGAGATACGTGCAACAGGGTCTCATTAGCTCATCCTTAGCATGAAGTACAGCTGTCCCAGCTAACTTGCAGCACACATGACAGAAGTCAATTCTTAGAACCTTAGGTCACTGAATATTTTAAGTTGTTACACAGCAATAGTTGACAAAAACACCTTCTTTGTAAATACATGTAAAAGCTCTTTTTATGTTCGTGAGACAAAATATTTGCTTATTGATGATAGAAAAGACACAAAGTAAGAGCTTTCTGATTTGTCAGGAGAGTGCTTTAAAAAAGGGGGCAGGCACAAGCTGAGATAGAGAGAGAGAGACAGAGAGACAGAGAGAGGTTGCACAGAGATGTGATCAGTATGCAACCTTCCTCCCTGGTACTTTATAAAGAAGAGAATGCCTGTGTTGACTAATCATTCTATTCTATTTTAATGCAATGCTTTCTTGCTAGTTGGTTTTCGGAAGATACAGACTTTGATTTTTCAGAGTTAACACTTGAACTTCTTTCAATTTATCTTGTTAGAATTTTGGCTTCCTCACAAAAGCCCAGATGTCATTTAGAGAATGTCTTGAATCGTAGCCCCAAATCTCTCCATGAAAGCTCCAAAAGTATTGTTAAAAACAATTAAATGTTCAAAAAACTATGAAATAGTTTAAGCATTTTTAAAATTATAAAAGTATCCTAAAATTTGGAGCTCTGTGTTTTTAAGACATGGTCACGATTCCATAGATTCCAGCTTCAGCTAGGATAGGATAATGATATAAGATTTCCAGATGCAACCATAGCAGAAGAGAAGGAGAAACCACAAAGCTCTCTCCTCCCCATCAACGACTCTTAGTCCAGAGCCCCATCTTCACTCCTGATCCTGGTCTCTTCTTAGGTTGGACAATGCTATGTATAGCAATATTCGCATTACAAATCATTAAATCTGTTGGTACTATCCTTGTGTTTCAAGAACTCAGGGGTACACCGTTCAATACATGTTCTAAATCAGGACCACAGGTAATCATTAAAAGAGAAACAAATGCTAGACTCAACCAAACTTTTATTTTTGTTCTACCTGAGCAAATTAGATTTAAGAATATGAAGAGGGAGGTAATTCTCATAAGTCTAGCTTCTGGCGACAGGCCTAGGTAAATATTAAAATTTGCAAAGATCTCTCTGTTGTTCAGGAGACAATGCAGTTTTGGAGGTGCCAATTGGCTATGAACCTACTCACCACCCTGGTGTCACTTTATTCATCGCCTTCTCTTTTATTCTCTACATTCATGTATTCCAGTCACTTAATAAATATGTATTGAGTGTCACTTATATGTCAGGAATGGACCAAGGCTCTGGAGATACATCAGAGAGAAAATTAGGCAATTATTTCTGTCTTAGGGAGACGGATAGTAAACAATAAATAAGAGATAATAAAGTACATTAAGAGGTTATGATGCTATCAAAGGATAAGTTTGGGAAGGGAAGTAAGAGTCCAGACCAGAGGTTAAAATTGCTGGTCACTACTGGTTTCATTGAGAAAGTAACAGAGAAGACAGACTTGTATTCAAGAAGGGAGCAAGGGAATTTGGGAAAACAATAAGTGCAAAAGCCCTAGGCAGAGAGCACTTAGCAGATTGCAGGAACCTCAGAGTTTTAGCCTGTAGGGATTGTGGAGAAGAGAAATGGGAGATGCAGTCAGGAGGGGACAAGGGACCAGATTGTATAGAGCTGCATAAAGCATTCTAGGAGACTGTGATAATCCAGAGAGGTGATGATTGCTTAGATCAGAAGAATAGCAGTGAGGTATGGAGAGAAGTGTTCTAAATCTCTATTGAAAGCAAGGACAATGTGATTTATTGACTCATTGATTTGGGGTTATGAAAGAAAGGAAGAAGTCAAAAATGTCTTTAGAATTTTAACTCATCAAAAAGAAGGAAAATGTTGATATTCACTGAGTTGAGAGTGACTGTGATATGGTAGGTTTGGTAAGTATACAGGAACACAGTTTGGACACTCCCCTGACTGTTTTCTGGAGGCTCTACACAATAGTTGCCATACTAACCTATAACATCGGATACCCTGTTCTTTCAACAGTCTCTGTTAGATAATATTAAATATTAAAATTGAGAACTCCAAAGAAATAACAAGAAAACCCATCTTAAAAATACCTATTGCCCCAGGCTGAATCAAGCTTCGAATGCCCACAGGAACTACAGATCTCTAACCGAATGAACACTGTAAAAAGTGAACATCTTAGACCAACTCTCAAGTAACAGTAGTGCTAAAATAAGGTGGGTTCTTTTGGAAAATCAGAATCTGAAAATGAACCCTAAAATCATACTATGTGCATAGCCTCCTACTTTGACTTGGAACCAAGCCAGCAGTGCCAACTTATTCATTAAGCACAATACCATAACATCTTAAGATGGATAATAATTTTAAGAGTGCAAAACAATGCCTAAATTTATCATAAAATAAGAAAATATAAATTAACATAACCAGCCTGGGTCATGTTCATCTTTATGTCCACACAATCACACAATGCCATTTAATTTATTCATTTACTTATTTGAAGAAGGGGCCGATGAAGGCCCAGGGAAGTCATAATAAGACCCAGAAGAACACATCTGATTATGATCATACTCTATACTATAGTCACCTGAGATTTTTTAGTTTATTCTCTTGCACCAGACTACCTAGTTCTGTATCAGCAGAGATCTGAAACTTTATGTACCAAACTATTCCTTTAGAGGGACACTTATTTATAAAGACAGTACACTGAGTTTCTGAATATTGCCTGTTAACTCTGGATTGCAATATATTATGTGCTTTCAAATAAAGCTTTTGAAATTAAATGTTAGAGAAGTACAAAGAAATGTAATAACACTTTCTTTTTTTACAAACCAATGTGTTTTTCTTCTTTTTAATGAAATTCTTATTTGATATTTTCTGTAAAGACTTGAAAGTGGGAAACATAATTCAATACTCAAGGAAAATATTACATAAAGGTCCGGATTGGAGCAATCTAAAACAGTAGGTAGTTTCATTTTTTAGCATGTACATATGTGTCCAATTTTTCCAACACCATTTATCAAATAAACCATTTTTAGTCCATTGCATGTGGTTGCTTCCCTTCTTGCATATTAATTGACTATAACGTACAAATTTATTTCTGGGTTCTGTATTCTATTCCATTGGTCTATGTGTCTGTTTTTATGCCAGTACCACACTGTTTTGATTACTATGCCTTATAGTATACTTGGATATTATGGAGAGGGATTCCTCCAATTTCTTTTTCTTTCTCAGAATCATTGTTGCTATGCAGGGCCTTTTGTGGGTCCATGTAACTTTTTGAAATATTTATTCTAGTTCTGTGAAATACATCATTGGAGTCTTGATAAGAACTGAGTGTTCATCAATAGATGAATGTGTAAAACAACTATGGGTCATTTACCAATGGAATACTGCTTGTCCATAAAAATAAAAGAAACTTCTGCCCTTTGTGACAGTATGGATGGACCTGGAGAACATTATGCTAAGTGAAGTAAGCCAGTCAGAGAAAGACAAATACCACATGACTTCACTCATATGTGGAATCTATGAACAAACTGAACTAACAAGGAAAATGGGGACAGACTCATAGATAGAGACAGAGCAGAATGACAAGTAGCTGGGGCGTTAGAGGGTGGAGGGATCGTCGTCGTCGTCGTCGGCAGCCGTCCGTCTCGAGAGACGATGGCGTAGCTTCCTGAGAGTCTATCTGCACCGCCGAGAATGGCTGTGCAGTCCGATTCGGGAGTGACAATCCCTGCCGCACTTGGTACAGGTGAAGGCAGATGGCCGTTGTTGCTGCTGTTGACGCTGCTTCCGCCTCGATCTTTTCTGGACCGCCTCCTCGTTGCGCGCAGCCTCTGCCCCTGACGTACCTTGCCTGACCGCGAGCCTCCAGGCTAGGCGGTCGTCTGCTTGAACTTCCCATGTGTTGAGATTGATGGAGCATTGTGTCATGTCCTTTTTGCAGATGTCTTTGAACCGCAGTTTTGGGCGCCCTGTCATCCTCTTGCCTTCTGCTAGCTCGCCGTAGAGGAGGTCTTTGGGGATGCGGCCTGCATCCATTCTTTTGACATGGCCGAGCCACCTGAGGCGTCTCTCGCTAAGAACTGCATGCAAACTGCTCATATTGGCTCGCTTCAGCACCTCGGTGTTGGGGACCTTATCCTGCCAGGCGAGGAAAGAGGAAGGACATCTCTAAAATCAGAGAAGGAAAACTCTGACTCCAAAAAACCTCCGCTGCCTTGCGGCATACCTCTTCAGGGGAAAGGCTAAGGGAGTAAACCCCGACAGAAAATCCGGAGCCGGAGTCCCTAAGGCGGTTTGACATTGTAGTCAACACCGGCAACTCCTGCGGCGCACCTGAAGCCAAGCTGTATTGACTTTGTCTTTCCCTTGGACCCTTCAGCTGCGAAGAGAGGGGGGGTCTGCTGCATGGGCAACAGCAGACCCTCCATATCACCCTGCCCAGGCTCTGTAGCTTCAGTTTCACTTGAGAGGACACTCCAGCGTCATCGCAAGATGTCGACTCAACACGGGAGGAGACAGATACCGGTTATAAGCTCATCCGATTGGCGAAGGAAACGAGCGCCAGGGGTCTCCTCTGACGGTGGGAGAGGTCATCGCACCTCACTGGACAGCTACCGTCTCGCCATGGCTCGCCTGCCCCACTGGGTGCGTGGGGATCAGAGAGGCGCCTCTCGAAAAGTGGGCCACAAAACACCCGCACCAGTTAATTCCAAGCAAACAACAAGAAAGAAGCCTCCGGCTCTTCGCCTCGCTAGCTGGAACATCAGGACCATGTGCCCCGGACTTACTGCAGACCTTCCGTGGATCAAGGGTGCCAGGAAAACCGCTGTCATCGATAGGGAACTGGCACGACTAAACATCGACATTGCGGCTCTACAGGAGACCCGGTTGGCCGACAACGGAACTATCAGAGAAACCAACTACACCTTCTACTGGCAAGGGAAGTCTCCGGACCAACCAAGACAGCACGGTGTTGGGTTCGCTGTGAAGAACACGCTTGTTAACTCCATAGAGCCACCCACAGGAGGCACAGAGAGATTACTTACCCTCCGATTGTCAACAACTTTCGGCCCAGTCAGCATTCTTAGCGCGTATGCCCCAACCCTCTGCGCCACCACCGAAGAGAAAGAACAGTTCTACCATGCACTGGGTGGAGGGATCAAGCAAAAGGAAAAAGGACTCATGGACGTGGCCAACAGTGTGGTGATTGTTGAGGGAAAGAAGGTATAAGAGGACTAAATGATAATGGGAAAAAAACAATAAAGATTCAATTAAAGAAATAAAACAGCAAGTAAATTTAGTCCTATATCAAGATACTTTATAGGGTTGGCAAATCTGTATTTTGCTTCCCTCGAGGAGTATGAAAGGGCTGACGGACAAGAACACAAATGAAAAACAAAATGAAACAGCAGTGCCAATTCTCCATCTTTTTGCAAAGGCAGCCAAAAAAAGGCTTTTGACTAATTGAAAAAGGTTGGCCCCTCACAGCCATAATACTTAAGTGAAAATGAACAATAAACCTAGGCAAAAAGTTAGGCTATTCCATACTCTTCTTACTCGTTGGTAACAATCTTTTTTTTTATTTTTGTTTTGTTTTGTTTGTGTGCTTGTTAGTGTGTAGGTAGCAGAATCAAGAATTACAGCTTATGTCCATTAGATGAGCTCTCTAAAAATATTTGCAACAGCTTGTCCAATGACATGTTGCCTTGAATACTCATTCTGGGCACACAAGACTTCCCCCCGAGCGGTGCATTTACCTAGGCTCTTTCCTTCTTTTCTTTCCTCTTCTTTCCTTCACATTTTTTTCTCTGTGAGAAGCATTGTAACCTGATGAGTAAGAAGGTTGACTCCTAACAGTTTTTAATTCAAGTTCTGAAACTTACTGACTAGATATAATGACCTAACCACCATAAGCTTCCCACGATAGCTCTATTCATTAAATACACTTAATAAAGGTAAGTGTCTCATATATTTGTTTTGAAGAATTTTTTGCCATAAGTTTAAGTAAGTTGACTTTGTTTTCTATCTGTCTTGAAGTTTAAATTTGATAATTTATAGCACATAGCTTGACACAGCACAAATACTGAATATTAGTCTTTTATTGCTGTTGTTACACTCTTTGAGAGGAGAAAAAGCCAGGTTGGCTTTGATAACCAAATACTTTAAAACTTTAAAGTTTAATTTTACATGGGAGTTCATCTTCGGTTACTTATCCCTCATTTTTCTTCAACTCTTTTCAAACTCACTAATATTTATTAGAAATAGTCTGCAAATTCTAATGACTGCACTTTTCCTCATTACTCCCCAGAAATCAATATATAACTTCTGCCGATATTCACTGCACCTCTTATGCTGTTATCCACTTTAATAGATTTAAAATTCTTTACTTTAACCATTGGTAATTTAAACAGTTTTCACAGAAACTGACACTAGCCATCATGATAGTAAATATCCCAAAATAGCTGCATTGACATTTTTTGTCATTAAAAATAGCATTTTAAGATGAATACCAAATAGACTAATAACAACAAAATCCAATCAGTATACTTAAATTTAATAATTTATCTTTTCTAAAAATCTGAAAGTACTGAAGTGATGCTATGGGGCATCTATTTTTCCTGTAATTCAATTTTTATGCTTCCATTTATTGAAAACTTTAGAATTAAAAATTTCAAGGAAAGTAGGTTAAAATGCTCAGCCTCATTGCTTAACAACACGTAAAAAAGACTGAAAAGATGAGCTGAGTAAAAACCTGCAATCTGCCTTTGAAATACAATGAACTAGAAAAGAGAAAACTATACCTGGCCATAGAATCTCCTGTATACATTTCCCTCCCTCAAGCCCACACTTAGCATTTTACCCTTTTGCCTGTTCTCTGACTTTCAGGCTGCCTGTTTCACCTCAGCATTCTTCTTTGCACAGATCACTCACTTTTTTTCCTAAGCCTCCTGGCACTCAAGCACCCTTAGGAATGGTGCTTTGAATGCATGAATTACTGCCTTTATTTTTGGCTTATTTAGTGAGCACCAGTTTAGGCATTGTGTTCAGAGCTGGGCATAAGATAAAAAAAAGAAAGCTCAAACCCCTGCCCTCACTGTGCTTATGCTGACCTAATGTGCAGTCTTTGCATACCCAGGAAAGTAGAAGAGGAGATCTGCCCTGAGCTCTGGGATGACAGGAGGTTTTTTTTTTTTTTTTTTTTTTTTCTGGAATGGGCAGAATAAGCCATTATTATTCTGCTTTTCTTCCATGTACGGACTTTGCTGGGAGAAAGACTACAAGTCCCAAAGAATCAATGTATATATCCAAAGTGAATGTTTAATTTACAAGTCTTCTGTCCAACTGGTGCAGAATTAAGGGGTGGCTGTTGATATGTCAGCAGCTGTTGATATATATATAATATTGATGTATATACATAGTTGAAAAAACACCACAACAATTTTAAGACTTTATAGGAATTATTCCTGGCATACAGACTGGAACTGAGCACAGGTTACCAGAGAACATTTTTTTCAAAGGCTCATACCTCTACCTCACAGTGGTCCCAAGACCTCTGATGGACCTGGACCCTGCATTAGTAAATGTTGTTCAGGGAAATTGAACAAATAGGATACATAGGTAGATAAGGCAGAAAAATCTGTCAACATGTATCTATCTATCTACTTATCTACCTACCTCCTACCTACCTGTTGAGAGAGAGAGAGATTGATTATGAGTTCATATGGAGGCCATGAAGTTCCAAAATCTGCAGTTCTAGCCTGAGAACCAGAAGAGCCGATGGTATAAGTTCCAGTCTGAAAGCCATCTGGCCTGAGACCTAAGAAGGCCCAATGTTTCAGTTCAAGTCCAAATTCTGGAAAAGAGTAATGTCCCAACTAACATGTCAGGCAGGAGGTGTTCCCTCTACACCCCTTTATTTTATTCAGGGTTCCGACTGATTGGATTAGCCCACTCACATTACGAAGGGTATGTGTTTTACTGTCTACTAACTCAAATATTAACTTCATCCATACATACCCTAACAGACACACTCAGAATGTTTGGCTAAATATCTGGACACCTTGAGGCCTAGTCAAGTTGACACATAATATTAACCATCACAGAAGCACTCTTGGATGTTCTGATAAAGCCCTCTAGGGTATTCAAGAACAGTCTCTCAGACACTAGCAATGTACTCTGTGAACTATCATGTGCTATTGCCCAGGTGAAGAGGGGGTGTGCATTCCAGAAGGATACTACCTGTGTATAGAGGTTAAGGTATAGAGAGGTTAAGGTGCTCTAAAGAGTAAAGAGATTTGAAAATATGCTAGATTAAAGGGCTCATTCTCTCTCTCTCTTTCTCTGTTTCTCTCTCTTCCGCCTTCCCACACAAATAAATCTACTATTAGAGGCATAGTATAAAATTATGAGAATAAGGCATGAGAATGTGTGCCCTTCACCTATCACCTCTCTGCTGAGGCCAATGTGGTGACAGCCACATCTTGTCAGAGGATGTATGTTCCTAGAGAGGGTTTATAATTGGTTCCTATAACTGCATACAGGAAACAGAGCAGAGGCAAAATATAGATTTGAATAGGGAAGCTGCTAGCTCTTTTAACTATCTCTGGACCGAAGTAATACAAAATTTCTTCCTTACAAATTAGAATAAAAACATAACCCAGACTAAGTTTGTGTGGACAATGCAAGTTAGTATTAGAATAGATAAGGCATTTGGACTCATCTGGAAAGTCCATTGGCTTTCTCTGAAAGATAATTAGTACTTGGCTCTTGACCATAACTCCTCTGACCTCAAATGCACAGTGTATGTTTGCCTAGTCAAAAGCCTGAATCTATGTCTGTAGGTTTACTTCGATCTGGACAGTAGTGTATTCCCAAATGATTGACACGAAAATGATAAACAGCCTTGCTTCTTTTAAAACACATAGATTCATATTGTTTTCTATTCTCCTGTATCATGCCATCACTGAGGACAACACTGGTCCATCGAATACACTGAGAAGTGTACAAGGATGCTGGGCCGGAGCTCTGTTTTACACACGCTCAAGGAGCTTGTTGTTTTCAAAGAAATATATTATCAGTGCCTTTGCAAAGAGAAATGAAACTGTTTGATTACGACCTGTTTATCTAATCTATCTCTCATGAATAAGCTGGGCATTTTAAAGGAAAGTAGACCCAGAGGAAGAGTAATGAGCGTTTTCCTCTCAGCACCAAGCATGCTTCATTCAAAATAGACTTGATTTTCAGCCAGGGCTCCCAGGCTTTCATTTTTCTAGTTAAATTCAAGTGTGTGACTTAAGCTGAAGGTCACTATATTTACCAAAACCAAAATGTCAACAAATAAGCACTCTGTCTCCTGCTTCCTCAAGTCGGCGCGCATGAAACAACACAATGCTCTAAGACCCCACAGAGATATTAAATGAACGCATTAATCCAAACAAAATATGTTAAGTCCTGGTCTACTTAGCCCACAAGAACAGAAAGGATAATGTGTCAGGAATGCAAACCCTGTGATTTAAATAATCCTTTCATAAGTCTTATTAAAAAGGAATCTCTGGGAATAATTGTAGTGATTCTGGTAGGTCTGGCTTGGGAAATAGGACGCGTGGCTTCCAAAGACAGCGGTGTTATAAATACCTGTGTGACTGTAGACAAATTGCTTTAACCCTCTGGCCCCTGCACTTAACCATCTATTTGTAAAACTGGTGATAAAACATACCTTAGAATGATTGCCATAAAATGGAACAGAATACTGGAAATGGTGGGATTTTGATACCTCACAAAACCTAAAAAAAATAAGATGCCATCCCAATTAAATTTTAATGATAATGATAGTGATGGTGTGATTACGAAATTGAGAGTATAGATTTTCTGGATGGTGCGTCCCTGCTGATGTGCACCCACTAGAGACCTCGAGGCATTCTGTTCCCCAGGAACCACTTCAGGTCCTGGGCTAAGTGCTGGTCAACATCATAGTGAACTGTTGCAACTGTTAGCAAGATCGGAACTTGAGAAATCAATGGGGAACCATCAACGCTGTGATATAAACGCAGAAGACTTGGGGGCCACATAGGAGATGCACTGCATCCAGGGATGCAGGAGGAAAACACAGCAGGAGGGATGGGCTGTTGTAGTGATGGCTCCCTGGGTTGTGAGAACTGAAGTACTATTCGTGGAGAAAGTACGATAAGCAAGAGTTCAAGTGGAACTCCAGTATTTCTGGTTTTTAAGGAATATTAAAAACTCAGTTTGTTCTACAATGTGATATAACATTCTTAATAATCTTATATTCTAAAAGACTGTGCATTAAAAACGGAGCTCTCGTACTATTACAAGTGACTCCAAACCTATTGTAAACAGAATACTAATGAAACACAATGATAATCCAAATAAAAATAGCAAAATAAAGAAGACATGCTAACTTCTATTGAAACAAACAAAAAATCTTCTCTGGGAAACCTAGGCTTTGCCTTGAAAGCAAAGAGAAAAGTAGAATGAGGAAACCTGTTAAGAATTGCTGGAAAGAGGGAGGTTGAGGACAAAGTCAGCTGGGAAACCAGCTCCTAAAACAGAAAGGTGGTCAATTTGAGCTCCAGGAGGAGAATGGGTGTGGCCTACAGGACTGTTCCCTCCGCTGCTTACCGTTACCCCAAAATTAGCTGGCCAGGAACAGTTTTAACTATTATAATTTCTTCATTGTGGTAACATTAGCCCATTATTTCTCAAGTGCGCATGAGCTTATGCACCTCATAAAAATTCACGTTGTAGCAGAAGAGACTGTTGAGCTGTTTATATTAAAGTGTGATGATGGATTCCGAGGAGTTGTGCTCTGGGGCACAGTATCTTGCTTGCCATGGTTCTTGGCATGCTGTAGGCACAGAATTAATATTTGTCAACTAAGCATCGCTGTGAATCCCTCTACAGTCCAATGGTCCCCGGTGGTGTTTTGCAGGAGAAGCTGCTCTCACTCTGCGCACCTCCCCCCCCCCCGTGAAGGGTACATCAATCACTGCTCACTCACCCACTTTTTAATCCTGTATTAGAAATGGGTGTCACTTACTTAATTTTAATGGACTATTTTAAGGAGAAAGTTGAAGATCAACCACTATTTATTAATCAGGCACCATTTGGTAGTTAAATGCACTATTTAATCTTAAAAAACCAACTCTGAGTTAAGTTTTATACCTTCAGTTAAAAGAATGGGGGGAAAAATCGAGATCCATTACAGCTTGTTACTTCACCCAAAGACATTCAGGTAGAAGTTGTTGGCATTGGAATATAAATCCAGATGTGTCTCTCACTGACATTAATACTCTTTACTCCATCTTATGCTAGTGCTAAATGACAGCAGTAAAAGACTTGTTCACTTCAATGCCAATTTGTTTTCCAAATAGCAGTTAAAATTTTAATAGAAAGGGACAACTATTTGCATTAGAATTTTAATAATCATGTTCACTTGGAAAAACAGAACAGTGTTCTCAAGATACTCAGTTTCCTAACTTTCATATGCATAGTGCCACTTAAGACAGCCTTGGAGAGACAGGCGCTTCAGGCCTGCTCTTTAACTGCACTTGCCTTCCACGTCCGCCTTGGCCTGGCTCATAAATAGAGCTGGTAAATTTCTTACAGAAAGAGGAATGGCTTATCTCAGTTTCTAAGAGCTTTAAGAAACACACAAGGGTTTTTGGATCCCCGCCTAGTTAAATGTGTTTTCTATAAACATCCTAGAAGTGTCTTTACCGGTTTTTGTTTTTTTTTTCAGTCTCTGAGACTATATTGAAAAGGATCAAGTCATTGTTTAGTGCAGTATAAGTCTTAACTCATGAAGAATCCAAATAAAATGACCTCTGTTCTCCTGCCTGCAAACAGAAAAGAAACTCATTCCATGTACATCTCTAACTCCAAGTTTTGTCAAACTTACTGGAAAAACATATTTTCTTTTTATCCATAGTATTTGAAGGTCTGGTCCTACTTCCTTAATGATTCCACTATTTGCTTTTAATCATAATTGATTTTGCTTTTAATTTAATCATTCATTCAGCTCTTCTATGTGTTGAGAATACAATAGTAAAAATAAATCATACAGGTTCCATTTCTCTAGGCTCTGGTGGAAGTACTGAGGGGAAATTTTCAGGGAAAAATGTTAAGCAATACACAATTTCAGGCATGCTCTGTGAAACTGATAAAGAACAAAGTATCTTCTTAAGTAGGAGAGTTAGAATCCCTCATCATATATTCTGAAGGGGGAAAACATTTTCTTTCTTACATATCAACTATTTAATGTATTTTAAAAATATTTTACATGCTCAGTAGCTGTGTTTATCTGATTATCCTTTCTAAGGCTTTTGTCACAGAAGAGAACAGGGTTCTCAAGAAATGGAACACATGGCAATCATTTTGTGAGGCAGAGAAGGTACATAACAGTTGGAATGTTAGATTACATCGAATGGCCCTGCCAGGGAGACACTTCCTCCTACCATCGAGATGGGCACTTTGACAAGTCTACAGACTTGGAGCACCTCTGGCTGATTTTATTTTCCAAACATTGTCACAACAATGTATCTTGTGTCACATACTCTTTCAGAACTTTGATATGCTTTCCAACAAAAGACAAAGTCTAAATGTCCTTTCATAAGGGATTATATATGATGACATGCGTCTTGTAGTAGAAGTGACACCGCCTGGATTCCATTGCTCAGTGATGAAAGGCAATAGAGATTCTATCTGACTCTCTCTCTTGGGACATAACCTAGAGATCCATGAGATCCATCTATCGTGAAGCTTCCATACAGAACAAGCCACATGACAAGAGAAAAAGATGTTAGACTAGCTCCAACTATTTCCATTCCTAGTTAGCTGAGTCTTCTTAATATCAATTATTAGAAACATAATTGAATACACTGTGCCCAGGTTTCTAGCTGACTGAACTGTTGTCCTGTGTAGCAGAGATGAGCTTTCTCCAGCAGTCCTGCCCAGGTTGCAGATTAGTAAAATTGGCTTCTTTCACTTAGTGATATGCATTTATGTTTCCTCCATGCATGTCTTTTTGTGGCTTGGTAGCTCATTTCTTTCAGGTGCTAAAAGAATATTCCATTGCATGGATGTACCACGGTGTAGTTATCTATTCATTTACTGAAGAGCAACTAGGTTGCTTCCAAGTTTGGGGAATTATAAATTAGGCTGCTATAAATAGCCATGTGCAGATTTTTGTTTGGACGTAATTTTTAGCTCACTTTATAAAATACTGAGGAATGATATTGCTGGGTTTTATGGTATGTTTAGTATTGTAAGAAACTGCCAAACTGTGTTCCAAAGTGGCTGTAGCATTCTGTGTTCACACCAGTAGTAAGGAATTTCTGTTGCTCCATCTCACCCCCAGCACTGCTGCTGTCAATGTTTTGGATTTTGGCCATTCTAAGGGCATAAGGGGTCTTCATTTTAGTTTTAATTTATAATTCTCTACTAGCATGTAATTTTGAGTATCTTTTCATATGCCTATTTACCAATGGTATAATCTTCTTTGGTGAGGTGTCTGTTCAGGTCTTTTGTCCACTTTAATCAAGCTGTTGGATTTTGTGTGTGTGTGTGTGACTTTTGAGTTTCTGATATATTTTGGGTAACATTTATTTATCAGATATATATTTGCAACTATTTTCTTCCAGTCTGTGGCTTGTCTTCTTATTCTCTTGGAATCGTGTTTCTCAGAGCAGAAGTTTTTTATTTTAATGAAGTCTGCCTATTAATTATATTTTTCCGTGGGTTGTGTCTTTGGTGTGACTTCATATTTTTAACAAAGTTTTCTCAGCCCATAATTAGCTGAAGCAACATGGTTTAAAATCTTATCGTAAGGTGATCTTTTATGTGAGAAAAGAGAATCAAAGGTTTCAAAATAAATTTTTAAATCATAATTATAATAAATATTTCTGTATTATGTATGAAGTTTCTGGAAAACATCTAAATATGTTACACTTAATATTTGGTGTAATCTTCACCACAAGTATATATTAATGGTACCATAACCCAAATAATCATTTTAAAAATTAGGAATGTGAAGTTCTGAGAGATTAATGTCATTTCCAAAGTTGTACACCTGTTTACTGATAGGGCCTGTGTTCCAACAGAAAGATCCAGGCTTCCCACCCAGTTAGGATTCTACATCAACATGTTTTTTCACTTTGCTACCTCAAGGATGTTACTGGAGAACAATGAACAAGTGTTCAGGCTCACAAGATGTGGATATGGTTATAAATGTGGCAAGAAAGGGTCCCATTGGTCTGAGAAAACGAAGACAAAGTCCTCTGCAGCTTCTTTAGAATCTAAGATCCTGGGAGCCTCCCGCCTCTCATAACTTTTTTATCATTTAATTATTAGCAGCTTTGGTTAATCATTAATTATGCACCATCAATTATGCTCACATGATCATTTCCAATAGATAAAATGTCTGATTGATTTGGCTAAAAAAAAACCCTCTTGTTTGTCAGTTTGCAGAAGTCTGCATGCAGTGAGTTGTGTTGCACAGTGATTCATTACGCACTGAAAACAGCAGCAACAACCTGAATACAAGGAGGCCCAGTCTCACAAATTACTGCCATTTCCATCAGGAAAGAAATTCCATTACAACTGACTTTTCTTAGTCTGGAATTGTGATGAAGAGTTTTTGAGTTTAAGTGACCGTAGGCTTTATGGGGAGACACTGAAAGGGAACACATGCCCCTGACTGCTAACAAGAGATCTGTCCTGCATGTAATTAGAACACTTTCCCATGCTGGTCCAGGGCTTTGAGGGCAGGGAGATAGGTTTGCGTGCTGGTGCTCTCATAACAGGGATGGCTATCTGAACGTGAGCCCCAAATCTAGGGCGTTGAATGGTTCACTTTGCCCACCGAGCAGAAGTGAGGTCTCAATAAGGGCGAGTGAAGTGAACTAGCAAATTTACTTTAACTCTGCCCTCCTTTGTGTGCTTGATAATAGCATTTATAAGTGCCTGCTATGTGCTATGCATATATTAGGAATTATACATAATTCATTTGCACTTAATGCTTACAACAACCTTTGAAGTTTATGAGGCTATCGTATTTTTAGAGGTCACCAATATGACAAGTGACAAAGCTGCAATAGATCCAAAACCTAAGGGACTCGAATCTCTTCTAAATTATCTCAGTACCTATGAGTAACTTTTAACAAGAATCTAGAAGAACCTAGAGATGTTATTATTTATACATGAGACACACATTTTGCTTCTAGTGGAGCTCTATTATTTAAGGCACTACTGGCCCGGAGTTGTTTTTAGGCAAAGCATGGTCACACAATATATTCTCTGAATTTTTTAACTTATATACTTTAATAACAATGGGTATTTCCCATTTTCAAAGAACATCAGAGCTGTAGTAAGTAACAGTTTCTGACATTTCTGGAATTTAGTATTTTAAGCCTCACTTTACAGATGTGAAAACTCAGAAATTTGCTTGCCCAGAATTGTAAACCTCGTAAATAAATGACTTAAATAAAAGACCATTAATTCTCGAATCTATCCTCTTTCTCTGTACTCTAATGCAGCCCCACTTTCTTTCATTTCAGGTGAGTAGTGTGCTCATGATAGCACCTAAATATTTATGCAGGGATACGAAGTACCTGCAGATGGCAATGAGAATCGCAGGTCAAGATACTTTTCTATAAAGTCCCCTGCTTTATTAGAACATATTTTCCCTGAGTTCTACACTCTTGTGACCCAGAAAATGGTTTTCATGCCTTTGATTTTTCTGTTTTCTTTACCCTGGAGCTCTTGTACCATCATAACTTTTGGATGTTGGGGAACTCTGGCACCTAAGTCTCATCTACCAAGTATTATCTAGACATGTGCCTTTTCCGAGGCATTTTCACACTGTCTCACATTAGTTACTCGAGATAAGCTAAAGTACTAAGTAGGCAAGTGCCACAATAACTTAAAGTTAAGAGAAGTTTATTAAGTTTAAGCCCGCAATAAGTTTGAGAGAATAATAGCATGCATCTAAAAAAGAACAAGAAGCAGTGAAACAAAATAAATAAGCATGTATCTGAATGGATATAGAAGTGATGGATATTAAAAATAACCAGCAGAACACTGGAGAGAAAAACATGTGCAATCATTAAATTAAAAAGGGTGCTCAATAGCTAGAATAACATCTTGGTTAGGCATCATTAAAGAACTTATTCGTAAACTGGAAAATGACACTAGAGAATGTGTCAGTAAAAGAAGGTGAAGGGATTAGCCAAAGAACATACATGCTTAGCCCATAGACAGATGACAGTGTGGTGATGGCCAGAGGGAAGGTGGGGCCAGAGCTGGGTGAAGTGGACAAAGGGGGTAAATCGGGACATCTATAATGGTGTAAATAATAATAAAGTTAAAAAAAGTAAAAATATATAAATAAAAACATCAAAAAAGGAAAAAAAAATTAACAAACAATGTGAAGAGGAACCAGACATTAAGGTCTAAGATGGAACTTTAAACTTTTCCTTTGAAGTCAGTTGTGTAACAGATGTGATTTATTATCTGTGTTTATTAGAGAAAAAGGAAGCATGAGACAATGAGTCTTCATAAAAGGGAAAAGTTTGGAGTCAACCTGAATTTTTTTTTTTTTTTTCTTAGCAAGATCTTCTTTTCTTTTGGGCACATAAACTAGTCAATATGCTACTTCAATGTTTTGTAACCTTCATTTGGTTATTAAAATATCTTTACTAGGAACTGCTTTCAAACACAAGGTCAGATCCTATCTCAGAATTTTCCCCAGTCTTGAGAAATAAACTTCCTCTCCTTTGCTTGTTTTCAGGGGTATGTCTATCATATATTAATATGAAAAGAGGTGCTGGTTGATGAGAGTGCTCTAATACAAAGATAATGCAAGGGTCCCAAGTTAAATAACAAACCTGCACTTGCACAGATGTCTGTACTTGGGAAGCAAATAGTTTTAATTATTAGGATACTTGCTCATATACAAGGTGGGGCAAATGTACCCTTGCTACTATAGGGTTTCTCTAACTCTGAAATAATGCATATAATACATTAGATAAAAAAATCAATATTTTTCCTCAGTTATGTCTTTATTTTTTGGAAGTCATGTAATTTTTAAATCTGAAATATTAAACTACTATAACAAAATTTCTGACTTAAGACTGTTTAATGTCTAAAGTAGCCACATTCTGCTATAATCCAGTTAATTTTACTTCTTGATTATGATTATTTAAAGAGAAAAGAATTGGAAATGAAGGTGATATTAATCATGTAATATCTTCAAAAATATTTTAGTAGTATTGTATTTTAAATATTTAATAGATATGAATTACCACTACAAGTTCTAAAATAGTGTAATAGCACATAAAGTCTTTGTTCTCCTTATTTTAAATGCATTCAGGGAGAGTTATTCAAATACAATGATACTTCTAAGATGAAAATGATAGGCTTATAAGTCTTATACCCCTACTTACCATGCAGTCTTAATAACAGGTTTTTATATGAATAAAATATTATTCATTCCAATCAAATGGATGTAAAGTACAGTGAATTTTCAAATGTGCTGAGTTTATGTCTAAAATAGTTCATACTTTTGTTAAAATATGTCTGGTTTTTCTCCCTACAAGAACCAATTGTATTCTGGTATAAATATTGTCATTTGCTCAGTAATGGTATAATGACCTAAACATGTATTGATGTATAATATATTAGGTATTCTTTACATATTGTTTCAGAAGCAGTAAATGCTACCTGATTTCTGCTCCATTATGTTTAAGATATGGTAACTGAAAAGATACTATCATTAAGTCAAATATTTTTGACCCCCAGTATGTAATTGCTAATATTTTAAAAATTAGTTGAAGTTAAAGACAGCTGATTTGGATAAGGGCAATGTCAATTTGTACAATATTGAGATTCACTGTGAAATTATACTTATCATTTGAGGTCCATCATTTGAATCACATCTCTGCTAGTGGAATTTATATTATTAAATTCATGATGTATCAAGTTAGAAATAAGCCTTAGAAATCATCATGCCGTATCCCTATAGTAGTTTCTCAAAAGCTTTTGTATCAACCTTATATTAGTGGCGCATCTCAAAATCACCCACAGTATCATACTCTTAAAAATGTGAAGCCCAAATATTCGAATATAAATTGGCACCCCAAGTTATATTAAGCCTCATAAAACTGCCCAATTACTACTCCAGCTGGGCTTGAAATATTTCTTTAACCATTTTCCCAATGTCTGAATATCATTGGAGAAAAAAAAATGCTACTATACTACACTCAAATGCTACTCAGAATCTAGGCATATCTATTATAAATATAAATATACCTTATTATTTGTCAACATTTATAGCTTCAAAACATTTCAGCTTTATAAAACTCTAAAGAAATGGTTAATCTTTGAAACACCTTTTAACAGTTTATGTAATGTAAATTAGTTATACTCTTCCATTATTAAGTTTAATAAACAACTTTATCACTTTCTCATGACTTGGTTTCAGGCTTCCTAACTCTACTGCTATACAGACATTAATATTTTCATAAACTTTTACTGATTATATTCTCCTTAAAGTAGAATATACAAAATCAAATGAAATATTTTGAATAATAGGATGGGGCTTGTAAACTAAAAGAATTCATGAATAGAAGAATAAAATTTAAGAGGAAATAAACATCTTTCAAAACCTGCCATGTCCCTGGCCCTACCCAGGTTCTCAATGCTCATCGTTGTATATAACTCTTCATGAAACATGAGTCAGGTTATTTATTATTAAATATTTTTAAAAATATTTGTTTTGATATCACATCATAAGCTAAGGTTACAACAGTTTTCAGAACCTGGTCTGCATGCCATCAGTGCTTGTGTTGGCTTTCTACATACTATACTTATAAAGGGATTTATTATCTTTACCCTGAACAATAAAGGTTCTACTGAGTTCAAGGGTATCTGTAATTGCTCATAAAAAATATGAGAAATATCTCTTTCAGGTGTATAAAAGAATAAAGTCTCATGATATCTAGTTAAAATAAGTGATATTATGATTATTAATTTTATTATTATGACAAATATTAATTTAATGCTCAAGATTAGCTAGTTATTACACTAAGGAATTCCCATTTATTATACTATTTAATAGTCAAAATAATTTTATATGGTAGATACTGTTGTAAGCTTTAATTTTAATGATAACCTTTCAGGCACCATACATAAGGACAAGATTCAAAAAGCTTCCAGGGAGAATAAACAGATCATATATAAAAGAGGAGAAATATAACATCATCATGATACTTAGCAGCTACTTTGGGAATGGAATAACTTTTAAATTTTTACTTAAAACGTAGCAAAAGGAAGAATGGGTCCCAAGATGGTATGGTAGAAAATGAGGGAAAGTGAGAAAAGAACCAAACATCTTATGAATATAATGAAAGAAACTTTGTTGGCTTTCTTCCTTTCTTCCTTCTTTGTTTTTCTTTTGAAATTTAGCATAAAAACTAAGCTACTAAAAACAGGCAGTTACTAACTTCAAGGAAAATAAGAGTAACAACAAAAGCAAAGTAAAGAATAAAGCTTATATTTTAAGACTCAAATATAGACAACCTATTTCATAATATAATCAGTGTTTAACATTTATAATATAAATGTATTTGGAAAAATTAAAAAATGTTTCTGTGAGAATGCATACAGTATTTCAGTGAGGTTAAGAGAAAAGGGATAAAACTCATCTCTGTAAGGAAAAACTCACAGATAACTAAAAAAAATACTGATTGATTTTTTTTAGAGAGAAAGAGAAAGGAAGACAAAGAGAGAAACGCTTACTTAAGCATTCATTGGTTGTCCCTTTTACGTGTTCTGACCTGGATCAAACCTGATCCAAACCTGGGTGGTGCCGGGAGTGAGGGAGGAGCCACAGGAAACGTGGCTGGAGGCAGCAGCAGTGCAGTACAAGATAGATTTCCCCACTCCCCCTAAAAAGGAAACAAACCACAGAGGGGCAGCTCTCATTACCCCGGCAAGCATGCTAGTGGGCTGCCTGGAGACAGAGGGAGACCTTGTACAGGGCTTGCGAAGGCTGGAGAGGTCACAATGACTGTGGAAATTAACATGGCAGCAGGAGGAGGCCTCGGCATTGAGCATGCACTAGACTAGGGGCATGTTCTACTTGTTTCCAGAACACATGGAATTCTGGGGCTGGAGATTTAAACAGAATGTGAGCAGAGTCTCCCTCCTTCTGCTTCCTCTTACTTGCCCAGTTGGTGGCTGGCTCGCTCCATGGTGGAGTCTGGCATGCTGACCTGCGCCCTAGGAAAGCGTGTCTTTGAGACACCCTCCAGTCTGCAGCATTTCCAGGCTGCAAGGACAGTCCTGGACTGTGCTCTCTTCCTCAGAGATCAGCGCACGGGCAGGTGGGCCACAGTACTGACCTGCCTGGGTGATAGACCAGCCTAAGGTGCAGGGCCCTGCTAACAGAGCCCCTAAGGCTGTCTGCCTCCAACACCCCAGCTCGGTGGGAAACTCCCTGTCCAGCAGAGGTTTCAGGATCACAGCTGAGAGAACAAATTTACCCAGGACACTGTATTTTGTCTGGAAGGATGGGAGGTGGCAAATATCTCTAGGGGAGAAGTGCGCAGAATTCCCATTTCCTGTGCCTTTTACTGAGGAGGGGATTTGGGAGATACAAGGTCAAGACTTAGGAATCATCAATAAGCTTTCAGATGCCTGGGTTATAGTTGACAGTTACTGATTACGGATATCAATTTAAGGAACACAGGGACCAGTCTGTGTCAGGGTCTATTAAACATCTTGATGCCACACTGCATTAGGTGGAAGGCTTCATATATTTTAGCTACAGATTTTTTATGGTTAACTAAGATACAAGAAAAACAGAGCAAGCTCTAAAGCATAATAAGCACTCTTTAAATCCAATTCCCATGGGAACCCTCTGAGTGGCCTTCGGGCCTGTCTGCCTCTTAGCCTTCCAGTTTTCTGTTGAGTCTTAGAGGACTCCTGGGAAGTGAGGGGGGAGGGAGGGGTTGGTTCATGGCTTGGGCTACAATTCCAGAAACCACAAAGAGTTGTCCCCTATAAGCCCCTGCACAGCAGGCTGCAGAGTTCAATGGCAGGCCCTGGGAGTGAGAAACAGCTACAATGTGGCTATCGCCCCCACACATGTGGACTCCAGGAAGGGAGCCTGATGCTGGAATGTTGCTCACCTAGCAGCCTTGTGCTCCAGAAGGACAGATAAGATTGATGGGGACCTCAAGGGGTTTCTGTGTGTTGTGGAAGATTGGCCTAAAGTTAGAGAATCCCTCGCTCCACAAATCGTGCAATATTTTAATAAAGACCTTTTTCCTTCTCCACCAACCTTTGTCTTATGCCTGTGCTTTGTGGTGGGCAGCCAAATCCTGCTTTAGCTCCCTAACAAATCCACAACCTTGGCATATTGGTATGAAACTAACCAACTGAGCTACCTGGCCAGAGCAACATAGATAACTGTTTAAAAGAAAAAAAAAAATAGAAAAAATAGAAACATTTTATTTTATTTTATTTTATTTTTTTAATTTAATCTTTATTGTATTTTTTCTGTTACCATTTAGCCCCCTTATACTTCCTTTCCCCAGAAATCACCACACTGCTGTCCACGTCCAGGAGTCCTTTTTCTTTTTTGCTCCATCTTTCCAATCCTTAACCCCTCACCCCCCAACTAATTGTCATCTGGTCTCCATCTATAAGTCTGTCTCCATTTTTCTTGTTAGTTCAGTTTGTTCGTTAGATTCCATATATGAGTGAAATCATATGGAATTTGACTTTCTCTGACTTGCTATTTCACTTAGCATGATCTTCTCCATGTCCATCCTGTTGTCACAAAGGGTAATTTTTTTTTTCTTTTTAATGGCTGAGTAGTAGCCTGCTGTGTAATGTCCCATAGTTGTTTTATCCACTCATCTGTTGATGGACATGTGCTGCTTCTATATCTTGGCGATTGTAAATAATATTATAATGAACATAGGGGTGCTTATGTTCTTTCAAGTTAGTGTTTTGGTTTCTTTCAGGTATATTCTCAGAAGTGGGATCGCTGGATCAAAAGGCAGATCCACTTTTAGTTTTTTGAGGTATCTCCATACTGCTTTCCACAGTGGCTGCACCAATCTGTATTCCCACCAACAGTGCAAAAGTGTCCCCTTTGCCACATCCTCACGAGCACTTGTTATTTGTTGATTTATTGATGATAGCTATTCTGATAGGTGTGAGATGATATCTCATTGTGGTTTTAATTTGCATTTTTTTTGATGATTAGTGATATTGAGCATCTTTTCATATGTCTATTGGCCATCTGTATGTCCTCTTTGGAGAAATATCTATTCAGGTCTTTTGCCCAATTTTTGATTGAGTTATTTGATTTTTGGGTGTTGAGTTTTGTAAGTTCTTCATAATTTTTGGATAGTAACCCCTTTATCAGATATATGGGTGAATATGTTCTCCCATGCTGTATGTTGTCTTTTTATTTTGCTGAGATTTCCTTTGCTGTGCAAAAACTTTTTAATTTGATATAGTCCCATTTGCTTACTTTTTCTTTGGTTTCCCTTGCCTGGGGAGATATATTTGATATGATATTGCTATAGGCAATGTCTGAGATTTTGCTGCCTATGTTTTCTTTTTATGATTTTAGGGTTAATGTTTAATGTCCAGAAACCAGTTGCATTTTTATATGGCAATGACAAACTAAGTGAAAGGGAAATTAAGAAAGCAATCCCATTACCAGTTGCCAGAAAAAGAATAAAATACCCAGGAATAAACTTAACCAAGGATGTAAAAGACCTGTACTCAGAAAATTGTAAGACACTGAAGAAAAAACCGAAGAAGATACAAATAAGTGGGAGGACACATTGTGTTAATGGATAGGAAGAATTAACATCATTAAAATATCCATACTACCCAACGCAATCTATAGACTTGGTGCAATTCCTATAGTGATTACAATGATGTATTTCAAAAAACTAGAACAAATATTTCAAAAATTTATATGGAACTATAAAAGGCCCTGCATAGAAACAGCAATCCTGAAAAAGAAGAACAAAGTTAGAGGAATCACACTGCCTAATATCAAATTATACTATAAGACCATAGTAATCAAAACAGCATGGTACTGGAATAAAAACAGATACATAGATCAATGGAACAGAATAGAGATCCCAGAAATAAACTCACACCTTTATAGTCAATTAATATTCAATAGAAGAAGCAAGTATATACAATGGGTTGGGCTAAAGATAGTTTATTCAATAAATGGTGTTAGGAAAATTGGACAAATATGTGCAGAAAAATGAAACTAAGCTACCTTCTTACACCACACACAAGAGTAAATGAAAAATGTAACCACATTGTGTTCTCATGGTTAAAAAAAACTCAAGAAAGATTGCCTCAAGGTTGTGGCAGTTGGAGGGAAGTAGCAGCCATTGTGAAAAACACATAGAATATTCTACACATAAAATATGTGCCAGATAATTGAAATACAGGAAACATTTTCTAAGTCATATTATGAGGCTGCTGCTTTAAAAAGAGGCAAAGGAAGAAAAATCACATGATTGTATCAATTTATACAGAAACATATTTGATAAAATCTAAGTCACTCATTATGAAAATATTCAACAAACTAAGAATTAAATAATATGCCACTCCCAGAATATGCCATTTTAGTATATTAATTATTGTTAATTATAGTTACTTAAGAAACAGTGCAAGAAGGATACTTTCATTTTCCTTTGTCACCCTGGAAACAAGAAGTAAATCTCCCAAGTAAAAAGTATTCTCCCTGTACCAGGGGGCTAGAAAGCATTGCTTACACTAGAGGTATTATATTTAGGGCAAAGTTTGTATAAACAAACTTTGTTACTTCCTAATTTGCTACCCCATGCCCAAAACCCTTTGTTCTGTCAATTCTTCACAAATTTATGTAATTGGAAAATTTTCAGACTAAAACAATATGATACTATTATACAGCTATTAGAATGGCTATAACTCAAAAACCACTGGCAATAGCAATTGCTTGGCAGGGAGATAAAGCACCAGGAATGCTCACTTATTGCTCTTGGGAATGCAGAACGTCATAGCCACTGTAGAAACATTTCAACGGTTTATTACAAAGCTAAAGCAGGGTCTTATCATAGGATCTAGGAAATACACTTCAGGGTATTTACAAAACTTACTTGAAAACCTGTGTCCACACACAGACACAAATCACTTGGATGTTTATAATGACTTCACTTATAATCACCCTAAATTGGTAACAGCTAAAATGGTCTTCAATCAGTAAATAGATGGACTGTGATACATTTTTAAGAGAATATTATTCAGTGATTAAAAATGAACTGTCAAGCCATAAAAACATGTACAAATATTTATGGCTGTAAAGATATATACAGGTCAGTATACCCACATATATTTTCTTGCTCTGGCAGCTGAGAGAACCTAGAAACAACACCCCAGTATCAAAGATAACATTTAGTGCATAGATAGAGGTTTCTAACAGTGTTCTCCAATATAAAGACCCTGAGCTACTTGAAAAAAATAGGCTGATTCTAAGACCAAGGTAAGAAGTAAATAAGACAATCCTGGAGCATCTTTTTATGCCATAAAGTAAAGAGGTACTCCAAAATAAAACAAAGCAAAACAAACAACAACATCAAAAATGCCCAAATTGATGAGGGTATGCCAAAAGCTTACATGCATCATTTGATCAACTGAAAGAGGTTCCAATGGCCACAGCTGGAAAAAGTTGAGTTGCATAATAAACCAAGTACTATTGAATTTTATACCACAAAATATAAAGTAATAGTCATTCTGATGAAAATAAATAGTTGAACAAACAAATGGCAGAGAAGACGCATATCTGTTCAGAAAAATGACAATAGTTTATGTTGATGTATCTCAATAGCTGGAACAAAACTCTCCCAATTTAAATGTCTGCTGGGCATAAAGACTTCTTTCCAAAGGGAGCAGTATAAAAGGGGTCAGGGGAGGAGCAACTGCCAGATCTTGACAAACACTCCCTCAGTCCAGGTTAACAACAGTAATAAGTCAAGGAGAGAGTATGTGTCCTTGATATGATGTGATGAAAATAGCAGTTTATTTCTATAGCTGTCCTCCAAAAAACCCATAACACAGTCTAATCTCTAGAAAAGCATCATAAAAATCCAACTGAGGTACATCCTATGACATATATAACTAGTGCTACACAAAACAGTCAAGGTCCTCAAAAACAAGGGGAGTCCATAGAACTGGTGTAGCCCAGAACAGCCTGTGACAACCTACAAGTAACTATAACGTGGTATTCTGGATGGAATCCCAGAACAGAGGAAGGATATTAGGCAATGATAATGTATAAATATGGTTCATTAATTGTAACAGATATGACAGACTAATGTAAGATTTTAACAATAAGAGAAATACATGAGGCCTTGGCGTACTATTTTCTCATTTTTTTCTGTAAACCTAAGAATGTTTTGAAATAGTTTATTTAAAAATTTATATATTTAAAGAAAATCCTGATAATAGAGAAGAAAAAGCTCACAGTGCTTGCTTCTTAGGAGCAGAATTCAGGTATTGGCAATTGTAAGATAGAAGATAATTGCTTCCTTTTTTAAAACCTTTAGTATTTTTCAGTAAAATAAATTATGCATATAAAGTTTTCTGCAAAAACTAAAAACAATAAGGAGAAAAAGAGGAGGGAGGGAGGAAGAGAGGGAGGAAGAGATGGAAGGAAGAGACTTAGTTTAACCTGCTCCAAATCATCTAGGTAGTGATAGGTAAAACCTGCCATCTAAATGCAACTCTTTCTGATGCCAAAGCCGACAGAATTAACCACTTTTTTCTCTTTGGTTAAAGGACAACATAGCTACAAGGACAGCTTGGTGTCTCTTGCTTACAGTTAAAAGGTAAGAAACTTCACTTCTCATCCCTTCAAGCCAATTCATTGAAATTGTTCACAGTGCTCGATGTTACTAAATTGAACAACTTATCGTCTAAAAGAGAAGGTTGGAATTTGCCTCAAATGTTGAAAATAGTTAAGTCAACTCTATCTTCATTGGCTTGAATGCTCCTTAACAACCGACCTTCATAACCTCTCCTGTCATATCTTTTCTGGGTCCTCATTAGGTTTTGGTTTTTAAAGCAAGACTCTGGGGTGTGATTTGAAATTGATGGCAAAAGACTCAGCAACCGTCTACAAAGTTGTATGTTATTTGGGGAGTTTAGGAAGAAACTAGCTTCTGTTGGATGAGAGTGAAAAAGTTCTTATTGCAATGTGTAAAAGCTACTTTGCACATAAATTCAATGGAAAATAATATATAATTATTTTTTAGGTCAGGGCATAGTGTTATTATTCTGCAATGTTTTGTGTTACTCGTGCAATTAATAGAAAGAGGGGGCTGAGTTGTCCCCCCACCCCTCCCTCTTTTTATTGTTTTTATTTTAGTAACCCAGAGGGATGAGGCTAATTTTTTGTCTGTTTATTTTACAACTGAGTTAGAGGATTTTCTTTTTTGTTAAATTATATTCTTCTGTTGTGTTTTCAGTTGAGAAGAGACAAAGCCTTTTTAATGAGTTCTGCGTGTCTAGACTGGAAACACTTCTAAATATTTGGGATCCAACCCCTGAGGATGGTGGTGGTTGTTTTAGAGCCCAGTCTGACTTTCCAAGGGGACACAAAAGCTTTCTCTGCAGTTTTTAAGAAGGGAAAAATTGTCTCTGCTGTCAATATTCATAAAAATGAATAGGGAAACAAAACGCCAATTGTTTATGTGGAACAATATTGTGAACAATAATTAGAAAAATGGTCATTGATATTTATCCTTATAGCAACTAATGATACACGAAAATAACAAAATGAATTTTTAACAATAGTTACTCATTGCCTTTGTCGTTTCAACTGAGGTAAAATGACATAAAAGCCACTTCTTCCTTTCCACACAAAGTTACCGTTAGATATACGTGGGTAGTCTTTTTAATTTTTTTGTACATTAAACATAAACTATTATTTGTTACTTTAAAAGTAAATTAATTTTCCTGTGAACTTGAAGAATTCCGTATATTGTCTCATAGTAATCAACATGGTATTTTATTGAATTGTTTCACATTATTTTAAATGCTTTTTTAATGTCATAGGGGAAGCCCCAGGATAAAAGTCAAACTACTGGTAGTTTCCCTGTACATTAGCCAAATCACCTCGGATAGGCTGAATGAGCATTCAGAGTTTCAGTTCTCAAATTTTAAAGGGCAAAAATAACATCTCTCCCTGCATCTTCAAGTGTCACTATCAATGACAAATGACATGTGAGAATTGTTTTGAAATTCTTAAGACACTGACTTTTTGAAGAATGGCTGTAATTAAATATTTGAAATATAGGCCATCACTCAATTATAAGACTAAACCTTTGCAAGCAAAGAATTAAATTTATTCATTTATAGTTATGGAAAGTTTTTACATGTCAATAAATTTATATTTTATATGTAAGGCAAATTAAAGAGGTCCTTGTTCAATATCTTGATCTTATATTCTTTTTTTATTTCTGTAATTTTCTTAGTGTAACAATAAGAAGCAATATTTGTAACATAGTGATAGCACATAAGCCTGTACATATCCTTGTCCATCCCTCCTACCTCCTAACCATGGAAAATATGATGTTATTTACTAATAGTCCTGGAATTGACCTCATAACTCTTCTAAATATGATGAGACTTTTTGACCTTCTTACTTTATAACTGAACACTTATTTTTACTTATATTCTCTTACTGTAGTCTTAATTAAACCAGTGTACATGCGAAGGCAGGTTTATGATTTTAGAACTTTGTAACGAATTATAAAAGCACCATGGTTTTCCAGATGTATCCCAAATAGAAGTCATATTTTAATGTTGTTAGTTCATTCCAAGTCATATTCTGATTTTGGGAGATACAGAAATTTTACTGTGTACCTAGAGGCAATAAAGGCTAGAGTGGCTGACTCTTGCTGAAACATATAGAAGACCAATGTAGAAAATGAGAGGGTCTGTGTATTAATCTCAATGAACACTATAGCTAATCGCCAGAGCTGAAATTTATTTGGGCCTGGAGAGGTCATCTTTTTTTTTCTTTATGCAAGCCAATGAAAAACCAGATGATTGCTTATGCATGGTATCCAAATGTTTAACAACATCAATTTATATATTCTGATGTAGCCATCTTCAAAACATGGATCTAGCTGTTGGTATGGATGGCTCATTTGGCCTACTAAGCATTCTTGACCCTGAACAGCACTGATAACACTGGTCTTTATAATTTCTTCCTTTCTTTCATTCATTCTTGGTTCATCAGTTAATCTTTCAATCAAACATTTTATTAAATGAAATAAATAGTTACTCTTAGTTAATATTTATTTTAAGTGCTAGTAATGTGCTACAAACCATTCTAAGCACTTGACAGGAATCATGTCACTTAATTCTTTCAACAATTATTTAAAAATTCAAAATATTACAAATTAGGAAACTAAATTTTGGATCAGCATGTTAACAAGGCTGAATTGACATAGTGTGTAAGCAACAGATTTAATACTCAAACCCAGAGGTGTTTGAATGTTAACTTTAAAATTTGACTCTTGATGACCTTCACATGAATATTTGTCTCTTCATTTCTACTTATGATAGAGAAATCTTATCCTTATTTTTATTTACATTTTGGGAGTGGAGCCATTTCATAATTGTTTACGAGTGCAACCAACATTCTTATTGCAGATGACAAAATGTAGTCTCAAAATGTCAAATAACTTGCTCAAGTTTCTCCACTAATAAGAACTAGTGAGGAACTTGAGCTGGATCCTCTACATCTAAAGCACATTCTTATTGCAGAGATGGTGTCTGGCTGGTAACCTCTGGTCCTCTGTGTGTGCACACAATTCCCTGAGTGACAGATCTCCTTGGAGCAGCAATTTCATTTGAAAGTAGCACTGGTTGCTGTAAAAAATCTAAAGTCTCATCATTATTAAGATCATGCTGCCATGTGAGTTAAGGATGGACATTTTCTTTTTCAGTCCATTGATACCACAAATAAACCTATGAAAACTGTATTTTAACATGCAGGATACTCTTTCATTGAAACCATGTATTCTTGTAGCCCTTTCAATTCTTATAGGGACAGCTGGAGTAATTTTTGGGAAAAATTAACCTTTTACTTCCTACATCTCTTCAAAACCACTCGCTGTCGTTTTAATTTAAATTACCCAGGAGTGAAAAATTGCAGCAACTGTGTAAGAAAAGACTCTGTGGGAGGTCAATGTCTTTCCTTTCCAGCTGTAGAAAAAATTGTTGGTGTTGCCAAGTATAATTACATTTACCTTGAAAATGTTTTAGGCAGTTGTGCAATAGATTATAACATATCTCATGAAAATATCTCTGCATTGTCTTTTTTTCAACAAAGATGAATGAAAATTCTATATACATAAGTATGTTTGTTTAGGTTGTCTTCATAGTAACTGTGATACTAGTTGTAACTTACAATTACAACATTTATTCAGATTAAATTTAATATGAACTCAAGGAAGATTAAAATCTGGGTAGTAAGTATAAAATGATGCATAAATAAAAGGGTTGTGGACAAATTATCAATGTTATTTAAAAAGACTGTAATAAATAAAAAATAGGACCTCATGTAATCTTCACAGTAATTCAAAAAATATATTTATTTTTATTTTATAGATAAAGATAGGGTGCCAATTATAGCATAACTGCTCAATAAAGCATTATTAAATGGATAAATAAAGCTCCAAAAGTTAAGCAACTTTTTAAAGTTCACGTGGAAAGAGAACGTCACCTTTATGCCTTGAGAACTGGACCAACTCACTGTGTATGTTCTACCCTTGAAAGTCTCCGGAAAGCATGTATTGAATACAAGATATCTACCTACTGCAAGGAAGGTTTCTGAAACTCACTTGTGAGCCAGATCTTTTGCCTAAGGGTCAGGCACCTTTCATCTCAGCTAAGCATTAAGAAATTATTTTTACTTATCTAGTTGTTTAATCTATTATATGCTATTTTTTATATTGTACTAAGTAACTGTTTCTTTATATGTTTCAATAAAGTAAAATAGAATAGGCCAGTAGAATTTCTGAAACACTTTAATCTAATCTCTTCTCTCTTGAGTAAGTGCCCCAGTGATGGAACCCCAATGTTAACATTGTCTTTCATGAATCACCATCTGCTCTGTTAAGCCCTTCTTACCTTTATGGCTTTAGGACGTTTATAAAAGTTACAACATCTTGACTTAAATAATACTCTCTGAGATCTCTCTCTCCTTAAAAGAAAGTGTAAGGACAGCAGTGGATGCTACAGATTGTTTACCTGGCATCAATTTCTCTTTCTTCATGAACCTAGTTCTGCTCCATATACCAGGTGCATCTGTAGAAACTGAGTTTACCTTAGGCGATGACCATCAGCTTTGGAAATCACTCAGCGACTCCTGCCATGAGCACTGGGAAGATGTTGGCCCCATCACACTGAAGGCAAGGACTTATTTTTGTTTCTCTTGTGATGACTTGTAATGATTTATATCTGTATCACAAATACCCTCAAACTTAGTGGTTGAAACAGCAATCCTTCATTTTGTTTATGAACCTGCATTTCAGCCAGGGCTAGATGGGGGTGGCTCATCTCTGTTCTGTGAGGCATGAGCTAGATAGACAGCTGGAGTAGGGATGGAGATCACTCTGGGTACTTGAAGTAAATAGACACTCAATCAACCTATTCTAGAAATGTTACTATGTCTGGGCTCCCATTTATGTGAGATAATACATTGGCTCATTTTAAAGGCAAATCTAAAGGGGATATTCTTAGTTGCTACTTATACCATTTTAACTCATTACAGAGTTATGGCAGGATTTAAAAGAGTCTGAAAAAATTAAATCTGGTTTATAAGCTAAAATTTTACAATTGAAAAGGAACAAGGAAGAATGAGAATCAGTAAAAAAAGGAGGAGTATGAAAATTATTTAATTTCTATTTATTGGATATAATACGGATTACACCACATTAACAATTGAACAACAAAAGAACAAGTGAATTAATACTAATTAATAATATGTCAATTCCCTTGAGCCAAACAAAAATTTCTTCATTAACATGGGTGGATAGTCATGGATTACTTGATTTGTTTGTTTTATAATCTCTGTGGCAGATTTTAACTACATCCTAATTAATTTACAAACAGGATTTGAGCAGTAATTGAGATCTTGAAAAATCTTCAGAATTATTAAAAATGATGCTAGGTAAGTGTTGTCAGAAACAATTGACTAATCTGTCATTTTATCAATAACATATTTTTAATATCAAGAACTTCTAAATTTGCCAGCAATAATAATTGGGTCCTAAATGGCAGGTAAAATATACTAAATTCAATTCACAGTTGTCTTTTTGTAAAATGGAAATAAAAGCCAGAAGGACACCGGAACAATCCATTCAAGTTATGTTTTATTTACTTAAATTTTTTCACTATATTATTAGTTCTTAACCTCTTAATGTAAATACTTGATTGGTACCACTTATATTGAGGTGTTATGATTTTTTTATGTATGGAAACAATTGGAGGAATTTATAACAAAAATTGAAACTCCCCACGCCTACATATGAGAGTATACTAAGAAGAGATGAAACCTGCAAATTAGCCAGTGTCGCAGGACCCACCGATGTTGCTTCTAGTTCAGACTTCATCTTTTCTTCCCACCAATTAAAAAGCACATTTCTTAGAGATCAAAACAAAACAAAACAAAAACCTATTCTTTTATGTAAAGCATATCTTGCCTGAAGATTTTCAGCTTGGGTAAAAACAACAGTAGTGATCCCATTAATTCTTTTCCCTAAAATAATTCATTTTAAAAAGTCATTAGCTTAATAGAAAAGAATTGATAGAAGGCCTTTAGGCATTCTACTCTAAATCTTGGGGACTTTGCCTCATTAAAAATCGATTGAAACAAAACCCCATGTATGTGTGTGAGGGAAAGAAAGGGAAATATATATATCTTGCCCAGTTTTATTTAATAGAGTATTTCTGAAAGTAAAAATAATCTTAAATGTTATTAAAAACTTCTTTGAGATATTTACATTTTTCTAATAGAAAATATAGATGGTCATTATTATGAATTCACCAAAGCTAAATCTCATTATGTCTCATAGTTAGTTTAGAAATTTAACTTTCTGATAGTTACCTTGTAAATTAAGCCTGAAAATTGCATTCATTATTTCTACTGCTCTGCTACAAATTTAGCACTGAGTTTAATAAATTGTAAACATTACCAATAATGTATATATCATGGAGAGAAAATAAATAGGTGCCAAACTGTTGATTTTTTATTCTAATAAAACAAAGAGTTGGCTAAAACGAAAAGCTAAGAATCATGGAAAAGGAAGATAATAACATATTTATCATATTTGTAAGAGATTCTTTTTTCATTATCTTGAACAGGGGGCCCCCAGCCCCCGGCTGCAGTCAGGTACAGTCTGCGGCCTGTTAGGGACCAGGTGAGCTGCAGCGGGGGTGCGTGAGTGCAGCTTTGCTCCCCTTACTTACTGTCTGAGCTCCGCCTCCTGTTTCCCTCACTCCCACTCCCTCCTCCCGCTCCCCATATATGGAAAAATTGTTTTTCACGAAACTGGTCCCTGGTACCAAAAAGGTTGGGTACTGCTGATCTTAAACACCTTTGTGCTCCATAACCTGAGCCCTATAAGAGGTACTATCTGGAGGATAGTGAGTAGTTGATAGATTTGTTCCTTCCTTCATGGGAGGCTTGTGAGCCATGTTGCTATCATCTGGTGCTGCGGTCAATCTGTGGTTACTTCCAGACTTCATGCATCAGAGGACAATGACCGCAAGGTCAAGGTCGTTCTTAAAGTTAGTCACAGGGAGTAGCTACAATAACAGTGATGTCTACAAGTGTTTAGGAAAAATAGAGATAAGATGTGACAGTAATTTTATCTTTTGTAACTAATAAAGCATCTCGTTTATTTAAGAAAAGAGGAGATCTATTCAATGTCTTAGAATGCATACTTGGTTACTGTCATTATTTCCTTCTTCTTTTATTTCTTCTGAAATTATATGTTACCCATGGACTTTTGGACTTGAAAGTTGTCATGGCAGAAATTATGTTCTTCTTTAGGTTCAGAAGGATTACAATATACACATGAGTCAAAAATTTGTCATATTTTCAAAGGCATATCTAGACTCTCAGAGCTATAATAAAAGATGATATAAATGATACTTCAATAAAATAGAAGGTCAGGCCTACAAGAAACTTAGGGTGTTGGGAATAGAGAGTTGATTGATAGAGAGATGATGGGTAGGTGAGTATAGGGATAGACAGAGAGATAGATAAATAATCTGACATAACATTGTCTCAATAATGGATAAGATTATTGTTCATAATTTTCAAGAATTTTTTTATTGCTTATATTGTTTACAGATCCCTTATAATTCAATGATCATTTTCAGGAACATTACCCAAATAATCTAATACTGTGAATTCTAACAGGCCATGCAGTAAAGTAAAAATGCAAAGTTCTTCTTATTTTATGGCAAGAGGTCTTTACAGTGCCTCTTGTACTTTCAATTACTTGAATGTACTTAGCAAAAATTGTGTAGCAGTAGGTGTTGAATGAAAGTCCCAATAAACAGACCAATGCACCTTTAAAGTTATAAAAAGTCTTTTTACAAATGCATTATTCTATGAGTTCTTATGAAGTAGACCATCAAATTGTACTGTATTTAGAGTTAGGAGTCAGTGATATTATTTTTTCCTACTCTAATCTGAGTGGCAATTCTCTATGTTCTATGAGGTGTTTTATTTAGCATTTATTTTTCTGAAATAAATTTGAAAATATTAAAAACTAAAAACACAAAGCAACAAAACCCAGAGTGAGCATGTCTGCCATATAGGAGTGCCCTGAATTTAAATGGAATAAGGGGAACTATTTCGACCTTTTAACTTATGGGAGTATATTCAGCTAAGAATACAATTTAGTCCATTAGGATGTTATGATTACACTAGTTTCTTCCTGTGAATATATTCACCTTAATGAAAAGAAAAACAGTTCATTCTGTGTTCATAAGATCACAGGGTGGTACTGTCAAATGCTTGTTGAGGAGGTTTTCTATACATGGAGTGCTGAGCAGGCACTTAGCCCCTGGCCCCAGCATTATATTTCATGACCCTGTGGTGGCCCTGGGTCCCATGTGGGAAATAGGTGAGGGTCCTCCATCTTCTAAATCTATATTCCTGAAGCATCATGAGCACTCCGAGAAGCAATAGTCTTGTGGCTGACAATCCTTGCATTCTTTGACCAAGACAAGGATGTTCCCAAGGATGCCAGCAATGATTTTCTAGCTGCTTTAATGAGATTCCATTGAAAGAGGGATTAGATTGAAAAGGCCCAAAAAAACTCTTTTTGAAAATTTTGCTGACATGTTTACTATCAATCATATCTGTGGAAGTAATTATGTAAAATCCAACTTGTTTTTTAATAGGTGGAAATCCAATGAAAAAATATACCTAGGCCCCTACTTGATGTTTAACAGAGACATAGTGATCAAGATATTTTCTGCCATTTTCACTTGTTCTTGAGCCTTATGTTGTTGGTTCCCAAGAAGAATGAAATGCTAAGGAATCTAATAGAAGTCAGGTAAATTTTTATTGGGGTTGAGAATTACAGGACTCTGTACAACGCTAACAAACAATGATTTGTTACTTCCTAATAGGTTCTGTATGGATCATGCTTCACAGAGTTCTGAACAGCAGTATGAAGAAATAGGGAAAAGGTAGAAGAGTAAAGAGGCCAGAAAGAACAACAGGTATAAAATAATTAGTTTCTGGATAGATCCAGCTTCATCAGTTGACAGTCTTGCATTTACTAGATGGCCATTAAATTCAACTGTCAAGAAAAAGTATCCTTTTAAATGTGCAAATCATTTATCCCTTCATCATTTCAATGACAGAAATAATTTAATTTGAATTTAGCTTTCACTTCAAAAGAGGAGAGAAAAATGTGGAAGTTTGTGTTTGGTTACCCTGTGTATGTCATATGCTAGAAGTCTGATCTCACTTCAATATTTGCAGAAAGATAAGCCATTTCTTAAAAACTCTGGAGCAGTCATTTTACTGCAAGTGTTTTTTGCTTCACAAAACAGATTCATTGAGCAAATATTTATGGAGCATCTTCTGAACTCCAGGCAATCAAACAGATACAAGAGACTCAGAAATAAGTACAATAAGTAGCATTTTTTTGAGGAACTCCTAATCCTGTGTGATATGTGTACACTGAAAACACTGCAATAGAAATGCCACTCATGTAATACAATTTAGTACAGTTTTATAGGAGCATTGAAGAGACAGCAAATGGCTGAAATAAAAGGGTTGGGAAAATCTTCCCAAAGATATTTACATTTCTAGTGGGTGTAAGGGTATAAATAGATAATTTATGGGTGAAGAAGTAGTTGAAATTTGATGAATAATTTATCTTGGGAACAGGTTCAGATAAAGTCAGTTAATGGACTATTAGCATGTGATTCCTTTAATGAAATAAAATATCGATATCAACACAAAATTGTTGGATAGGATGGGAGTGTCATATTCTCTCTTCCACCAATATTCCTCACTGGTATGGTTATGGGCATTTTAGGCAGGAAAAAAGTGTTTGGTAAGCTATTTAATATCCGTGGGTCCTAGACACTACACATAGGTCATATGTTTCAGTTATTTTGAGCACCAAAACATTATGTTCAGTTTGTTCATAGTAAGGGAGACCCCCCCAAAATCAGAATCTATTTATAAAATATTTTGTATTTATTCTTACATGTTTAAATGTCAGTCACCTTCAAAGTACCCTCCATTTTATGCAGTACACCTATTGAAATGTTTTTTCCACTGCTCAAAAGTTTTTGAACTTATCAATTTTGATACCTTTTAGCACTTCTGCTGCTTTTTGTTCCACCTCTTCTGCATCAGCAGAATGTTTCCCTTTGAGGACTTTTTTTCATCTGGTGAAACAAACAAACAAACAAAAGGTTGCTGGGGGTGGGATCAGGTGAATAAGGAGGGTCAGGCATGGGGGTCATGTCATTTTTGGTCAAAAACTGCTGAACCTTCAGCATGTTGTAGGCAGGTGCACTCTATCACCCATCATGAAATGGAAAAATGCAATGAATGAGTTTTCCAAAAGAATTCAATGAAGCCTAATGCAGCCTCTCAACAATGCCAGCTGGTACACTGATGGAGATGGGTTTCTAGAACACTCACCTAATGGGGGAAACCTGTACTACAAGGCACCCACCCTCCAGACAGTAACTCTGATTTGTTTTTGGGCCCCTCCCTGTAAGAATACTTAATGAATTGTGCATTTGTATTATCTATCTTTTATCTGTCTATATAGTATCTACATATATGCCTTTAATTTTTATCTATGCATATATGTATTCTATTAATATTTTTGTGAATTCCATCATTCAACACTGTTATTAATATTTTTCATGAGGCCCATATGTTTTTTTTTTTTTTTCCTAGTTCCTGTCTGATAATTCCAGCATGGCCATCTCTGTCTGGGATTGTTTCTATTAACTACTTTATCTTTGGAATATAGATTGCATTTACTTGCTTATTTGAGTGTTCTATGATATTTTATATAAAAACTCTATCTCCACGATATATAAGTCTAGCCATCGAGTTTTGTAGTTGCAGTAGAATTCTTTTTGCTCTTTAGATCTGTGTTGCGCTTTCTAGTATGGAAGAAATTCTTTCTGTGTGTCTGCTTTTCCCCACATTCAGAAGAGGAGAATCTTGCTTGTTGTAATACTAGAGAAGATGTTTCTTATTTTTCACGTTCAACACTCTGCCTTATGCTGGTGAAAGCCTGCAATATCTCAGATTTATTTCAACTCTCCTGCCTGCTGCCCTCTCAGCCTTTGGCTTCTGAGAGCTCAAGGTACTTGCATGGATTTATCTCAGCTTTCCTTACCTGACCTTAATTTTTGGCATATTGCACTCAAGCACTTGATAAAGATTCATAGGAAAGAATTAACAAGTGGTTGAAACTTATCCTGTGGCTGGAAATTTTAGCATTGTCTTCTGCCATAGCCATCCCCACCCAGACATGAGAAGCTTAGTCCCGTGTAGCTTAGTTTTTCCTTATGCCACTCTTTGTCAGGTTCATTGTTTTCTCACTCCGTCACTCTGCCAGGTATAAAAACAGCTGAGAGTCTTTTCTTTCTTTATAAACACCCTGCTTCTCTTTGAAATTTAGTTTAGTTAGCTTTACTTGCATCTTCAGCTTTTCAGTATATTTCAAAGTGTATTATTTTTATGCGGTTGTTTTTTGTTATTAAGATGGGAAAAATGGTCTCTAACAATTTTAAGTCTTAACTAGAAGCAGCCTTTACCTTACTTGCTACTATTTTAGATTCAGACCCCCCCCCATCACTTTCCTCTGTGGATTTTATTTGTAAGTCTCCTATAAATGAGAGAGAAGACATCCATGTTCATCCAGAAAGTATT